>NC_070638.1:1002293-1062293 GCF_947347685.1 Pleuronectes platessa
GTTTCATCTGAATTGTATGAATTGTTGTTTTCTTTACCCTCGAATGGGCCTTTTACATTTAAATACTATATGTTTAAATACTTTATATTCAAATAATTTAAATAAAAATTCTTTATATTTAAATACTGTATATTTACAAGAGGAGCGAGTTCTCTCTCTCTCTCTCTCTCTCTCTCTCTCTCTCTCTCTCTCTCTCTCTCTCTCTCTCTCTCTCTCTCTCTCTCTCTCTCTCTCTCTCTCTCTCTCTCTCTCTCTCTCTCTCTCTCTCTCTCTCTCTCTCTCTCTCTCTCTCTCTGCCATGTTTTTTACAGTAGCCCAGACTGGACAAACTAGATGTCACTAAATTCTACACACTGAACCTTTAAAGTCAAGTATATGTTTTACCTGAATGAATAGAAATGAAAACGTGAAGTGAAACAGATCAAACTGACTTCCTCGTTGCCTCCATTTTACTGTCAGTTGAGGAGGAAGCTCAAAATGGCTGCCAGAAGATAAGCAAGGAAGGAGAAAGTAACTCACTAATGAATTCACTCCACGTGGATTAAGTAAAATGAAAATATTAAGTATCGTGTGAAGACGAGATGAAGCTCGTGTTTCTGTCAAACCACCGACCGACCTTCAGTTCGTTTTCAGGCGGGAAACTTCTGTCTGTGAAATCCAACCTTTAGACTCAGAGACGCTGACACACGTCACCGTGGCCTCGTTTCTGATCAGGTTTCATGAGACATTGAAAACGTATATATATAAAAAGTATTAAGATGTTTGAAGCTGAAGACACTGTGAGGAGAAACACGATTACGCCCTGAACTCTGCTACTTCCTGCTTTTTGTTCAGACACTTTCTGACCTCACGTATTAAAGGACGGACTTTTTTAAGAGCCGTGTAAAGACTGGTTAACGAGATGTGATTTAGAACTATCATTTACAAAGAATTACATGTTTTATTACATCTGTATCTTCCAATCTAAATGTTTTCAGAATTGTCTGTCTATGACCGTTTCTCCCACATGTTTATCATCGCTTAACGAGGTTTTTACATTCTTGAAAACTTGAAAACTAAAATCCAAAAGCCCCAAATCCTCGAATCATTTAGCTTTAACTCGTTTTTTTAAGCAACTGCTAAATATTTCTCCGGTCAGTGGGAAGATGTCTAACATTTAAAGGCCTAGATTGTGCAACAAAAGGTAGAAACACTTTTTAGAACTGAGAAGGTAAATGCTCTCTTACTGGGGAGGCCGAGCAGCGACTCGAAGTCCCGACACTCGGCGATACCGGCGCTGTTCTCGGCACAGGAGTGCCACAGGTTTTCAAACTGCCTCTGGGAGATGATGACGGAGCCGGAGACGGAGGAGATCTTCCAGTAGTCGTTGGCCAGCGAGGCTCCGGTCACCAGCCAACTGATGATGCACATGATGAAACCGGTCGCTTCCACAGCAGTCGACATGACGGCAACTTTTCCAGAAAACTCTTGAGATGAAACAACAGAGACCCTCCGAGGAACAGAAACCCGAACAGAAGCCTTTACAGCGTGTAGCGGCAGGAGGTCACTGGTCTGGTGTCAGGTCTTCAGTTTGTGTCGGACGCTCCGGTTTCCGTGCTTCTTGTCAATCTGACGTCTGTGGCTCGTACAGGAGGACTTTACACTCTGAGAGGGGCCATAAACCTCTGGGAGCCGCTCCCTGTGGCTCCCCCCCCCGCCTCCCACCTGTATCGATCACGGTGATGACACTGAGTCTTCAGACACACCTCAGTTCACCTGAAACTACACAGCCCCGCTTGTCCTTCACGTAGAGAGCTACAGAAAACACAAAGCTGCAGACAAAGTCCAACAACACAAAAAACCTCCTGGACAAACTTCCTTTGTGCTCAGGGGCTTGTTCTTCCATTATTTGTTCTCCTCTTCCTCTTCATCATCATCATTGGGTTTCTGCTGTCTGAAGTATTCACCTAGCAGATCCTCTTCCTGACCCTCTCCTGGATCTCGGTGGTCTCATCCTGGTTGGTGACCCTCACCCAGCCTCATGGTGAATGTCTTGATACCAGTGGGCTCAATCTCCTCTGCTGGCCTGTGTTGATGGCTCGGACCTTATTCTCTCCATCCAGTTCAGGGCAGGACCCCCCCGCTCTGTGTCGGTATCCATTTGCGTGTTGGAACCTCAGATATTTGTAGAGGTTCCATGCCCTTCAGTCCTGATCATCCTGCTCCTCTTTGTCCCTGCTCTATGACACGAGACGGTAACTTGTGTGATGGTCTTTGAGCCATTTTCCACAGTAGCAGTGAGTTGTCTTAGTGTCCTGGGGCCTAGTGGGGGGGATATATGGAGCGGATGTGGACAGGCACAGAATACCAAGTCTGTGGAGGTAGCAGGTCGTACACTTACCAGAAGGTCAGCGGTTCGACTCCCTCAGTCTTCCTCATTCTGCTTGCCGAAGTGTCCTTGGGCAAGAAACTGAGCTGTGTACGATTGACATGTGTGAGAAGTTCGACATGAATACGGTCAGTTTACCAAACACTGTAAGAATTGTGAGCTTGTTCAAGTGAGTTTGCACGGAGCTGAATTGAAGCAGTTTTTACCATGAAACATTAGAACCAGACGCTTCCCACCCGGCTGCTCAGTTTCACTTGACGCGCCACATCCATAAATCTCCCGTCTGTGATGTGTTTTAGGAAGTTGAAGGACAATAAACATTACAATGTCCATATAGAGTTCAGATCCTCCTCCAGTGTTTCAGAATAAGATTTCCTGTCTAAACTTTCCTCAACCTAAAAATCAAACCTAAGCTTGATCAGTGGCTTTGATCTGACCCTGTGTCATGACCTTCTAACGTCTGCGTGACCTTGGGAACATGGACAGTGAATGAACCGGTGGAATAAACAGGGACGTGGACAGTCACATGAATGTGTTGGGCCGTGACAGGCAGATGTGTTGTGTGTCTGCTGGTTTCAGGGAGGTTGTGTTTTATCGTTTTATGGCTGGTGACAGTTAATGTTTGATCATCATCAGAGTCCAAAGTCTCTTCTCCTCTGAATGAAGCTGAAAGTAGAGATCAGACTGAAACTCACTCACTGTCATCACACGTTTACACAACACACCTATTCGTTCTTATCTCGTCTTTGTACTAATGTTATTGGATAATACTGATATGAATCTATCCCTGTGTATTGATCACATTATTTATTTGTCTTATTATTATCAACTTTCTGTCTTATTTCAAAACTGCTTTACTTCCCTCTCTGTAAAACTCCTCTTAGTGTGTGTGTGTGTGTGTGTGTGTGTGAGAGAGTGTGTGTGTATGTATTTGTGTGTGTGTGCGTGTGTGTATGAGTTGTGTGTGTGTGTGTGTGTGTGTGTGCCTGTGTGTTTGCCTGTGTGTGTGCTTGTGTGTGTGTGTGTCTCTGTATGTGTGTGTGTGTGTGTGTGTGTGTGTGTGTGTGTGTGTGTGTGTGTGTGTGTGTCTGTGTGTGTGTTACCAGGATGTTTTATGGGTGAGAGAAGAACTGCATTTGATTTGGATCCAGATTTTTTTTATTATTTTCTTCAACATTGAGAGATTTCATCATATTTCGCTGGTTCCTCAGAGAATCATTCAGGAACCTGACGTTCAGAGGAATGATATTTATGACTGAGTGTGTGTGTGTGTGTGTGTGTGTGTGTGTGCTTGTGGTATTTATGAGTGTGTGTGATTCAAGCAGCAGTTATTGACAAATCACATTGTGACATAATGCAGGAAATATCAAATCTGATATATTCCAAATATCAAAATGAAAAGCTGCTGTTTGTTACATTATGGAAGAAATGGTTTGCTGTTGCAGCCTGAGCAGAACACACACACAAACACACACAGCACCAGACACACACAAACACACAAACACACACACACACACACACACACACACACACACACACACACACACACACACACACACACACACACACACAGCACCAGCCACCCACACACACAGCACCAGCCACCCACACACACACAGCACCAGAAACACACACCAACACAGCACCAGACACACACACACACACACACACACACACACACACACACACACACACACACACACACACACACACACACACACACACACATATTGGTTTCCATGGTTTGCGGGGCGTGCACTTTTTATCATAACCTGTTGGGACCACCCTTTCTAGAGGTTGTAGAGATATGAAAAAATCAGGGACACTAAGAAAAAATCTGTTAGTACATACACACCTTAAAATATCTAAATTTATGAAGTAGTGTTTTGACTGTGCAAAATGGGGACCTAAGAAAAAACTGGTAGGTATGGCTGATGGGGACCTCATTTACATATAATTTGCATGACTCACACAACTTGTTATAAGACTAATGGGGACCTTGCTTCAATAAAGCATTATTATATACATTATTACTGATACTGTAAGTCCTTCCATTATTACATTTGTTAGAGCTGTTTGTTTAAAACTAATAGAGTCTAAACCAAAAAAGAACAAAAAGTTGTTGATAGATAATGTAGAGATACAACATGATACCTGTAAATGGTGGTAATCTTCCCATTATTTACTTAATTTCCTCTTGTTGGCCATAATGTGGTTATATATGTAGAATTTCACATTCTGCCAGCTCCGGTCCTTAAGAGCTTCTGGTTCCTGACTGGCTGCATCACCGCCTGGTATGGCAGCTGCACCGCCCTGAACCGTAAGGCTTTACAGAGGGTGGTGAAGTCTGCCCAGCACATCACCAGGACAGCGCTACCATCCATAGAGGACCTCTACACCCAGCGGTGCAGGAAGAAGAGCAGCCAGATTATTAAAGACCCCTTTCACCCCAGCCATAAACATTTTTGCCTGCTGCCGTCTGGCAGACGGTACCGCAGCATCCGGGCCCGCATCACCGGGCTCAGAGACAGTTTCATCCCCCAGGCCATAAGACTTTTAAACTCCTCTCCGTGACATATCTGCATATTTGCACTTTTGTTGTTTTATTTTCTCCTCAGTTGTTTATATATATTTAGTTATATATACATTATTTTCTTTTTTAATTTTTGATATTCCATTTTATACTATTTCTATCTTATTTTATTGTATAGGTTGTAATTACTTGAGCATTGTTAGAAGAGAGCCTGAGACTCAAGCATTTCACTGCCAGCGACTGCTCAATGTTATTGTTGTGCATTTGACAATAAAAATCTTGAATCTTGAATCTTGAATCTTCACCTCCACAATTATAGGCGATAAATCTCCTTCTTTGATGTCATCCAGGGCAAATAAACGAAGCTGGGGTTCTCCATTAACATCAATTTTTTTCATTTTGGAGTTAGGACGTCTGTGTTCATCATTAACTAGTCGCCCAATTGAGCCATCTTCTCTGAAGGCATCAATACTTGAGAAATTGGAAAATTGGAAAAGAAAATATACAAATGTCAAAATGTATCACGATAAAATCAGAGCCCCACTTAGTATAACTCAATATAATATATGGAGTGCAGTTTAGGAATTCTTAAGTCCACTTGAAGGCAAACATGAATGCAGCACATGAGGGGTGGTAAAGTTTTCTCCTTCTCTGGGATTCTGCATCACTTATCATATATTGTACAACAAAGTCTCCTTTGCAAATTGTACCCTTGCAAATATACCACGTCCTGTAAACAATAAAAACATTTTCAATAAAACAGGAAGATCCATTAATTTTATTTGTTAACAATGAGTTTTGCTAATATATACTACAAAACAAACCAAAATTGACCCCTGCAGCATTCTAGTCCCTATTAAATGTACTCTGGAGCTTTTCTTTAGATTTTAAATGATAATTATTGATTATTTACAGCAGATACCACCTTACCTTTGACTGCATTAACATACTGGACCTCTAATTTGCAGATTTTGTCAGTCTGTGAAATAACATGTGGAATTGCATCCTGAAGGGGGCTGATCCGTGGTGGCATTTTTGCAGGAAAAGATTAAAAAGTTTGTTTACTTTAAAATGATTGTTTGATTTGTTTGCTAGTAAGATTGTGTGGTACAATTTTTTTTTGTTGTTGCCTAAAACCTCATGAGGATTGTTTTTCTTGCAAGATTCAACTACAGAAACATTCTACTTCACTCTCTGTCATGAGTAATGTTTCTGCCTACAGGTTGATGCATACTTTCGTGCCTTGTTGCATAAACTATACACATCTACAAACATATATGCACTGTACATCTGTCTTGTGCATGTGTGAAAGGCAAACTGGTTCAACTCTGTAGCCAATTCTTTGGATTTTACCTGCAGGTCATGCCTGAAAGCAGCTTAAATGAGAGATGATTATGTCTGAATAATTATGAAGGAGTTTGGCTTTCACATGAAAAAAACACAGCAGGAGAATTCAGACAGGAGGAGGCACCTGGGTAGAGCAAGCCAGAGGCATGACATGATGTACAAATAATAATAAAAAAACTAATGAAAAAAAAAGTAATATTCTCAGTAAACTTTCTCAGCTTTTACTTGTTTATTTGCCTGACTTCATAACCTTTCTACTGCTCTTTTCTATTCTAGACATTAGTTACTTGTCATTTGTGATTGTAACTAATTTAACTTAACTGCAGGTTTTAGGTTTAATCTTCTATCATTTAATTCCAGATTTATGCATCTGTCCATGTTTCTTTAATAACCTGCTCTGCCTCTTCCACATGAACGTGCCCATTGTTAAATAAGAAAAGTTAAAAGGGCCGGTTCATAACCAGCTTTCAAATAGAGGTATCCAGAGCAGCCAGGTTACACTTCCTCTGTTGTTTAAAATGTAAAGCCTCTCAGCGGAAGCTACAGTCAGACTTAGATTATTCTGTATAATGGTAATGTGTAAAATGAGAACAGCTGTAATTTTAATTGTCTGACTTTAGTCAAAACCTGTGTTTTTTATATGTGCTCTATAATGTTCTCTATTAATTAACTTAAACATTCTAAATATAACATAACAGGACTTATATTGATCTTAAGTTCATCATAACAAAATGATACTCAAAACTCAGAAATGCTGTTAGCTTTATAACTTGATTGTCTCCTTCACTTTACATAAACTCCTTCACATACGCATCATGCATGCAAGTAGTTAGAGAAACGCAGTAAAACATTTGAGGTCACACACTTAGCCTTTGTAGCTAATCAGAGCTATTAATCATGCTAGCTAGGTACAGGTAATTAATGTAATTTGAAGGTTCAACACTGCTTATACTTATTTAAGATACAACTCTGCTTACCTTATGCTTTACTTTTGTTCCTCTGCACAAGTTCTTATCTTCTTAGCTAGTTAATCTTCTTTTACTGTTGATAGCCACCTCTTGATGCTGAAACTGTCATCGCTGCTTGAATCATTAATAATGGGGACCAGGAAGTGGGTGGCAACCAACCATATTTGGAAGATGTGTGTGTGAGAAGCAGTGAGTGCAGTACTTGCTAGAAACAGTAGGGCCACCAATGAGCAATGCTCACACACTCACACTCACCAAAAAACATGTTGTATGGGCCAATGCAAAAAACTTCACAGGCATCTTCAGAGTAGCTCTAGTAGTCATTTAAAAGGGTTATCCTCATGGGGACCGGGACTTTGGTCCCCAAAGCGCAACCGGTCCCCATGAGGTGACTGTGTAAACAGTTAACAGTCCCAAACGCGTGATGATTACCAGAACACACACACACACAGCACCAGACACACACACACACCAACACACAGCACCAGACACACACACCAACACACAGCACCAGACAAACACACACACACACACATAGCACCAGACACACACACACACCCACACACACACACAGCAGCAGACACAAACACAGCATCATCACCAGGTGTGTTAGCCTGTCCCTTGGGCCTCAGGCTGTTGACTTCAGGTCCGACCGGCTCTGCAGCTCGATCCATCGCAGGAACAACATGAAGCTGCTTCTGTGTGTGGAGCGACAGATCAGAGCCTGAAACTCTGAGGGACTTTTGGACAGGACTCTGGATTAAATGCTGGTTTCTGGGCAGTTCACGTGCAGGTGACTGGTTGGTTTTGGACATGGTGGACCTGACCAGGGACCAGACCTTCGTCCTCCTCTTCCTCTGGAGCCGAACGCCGCGGTCATGAGACTGAGGAGGCCTGTGAGTCTGCTGCAGATGATGATCGTGGTCCTGCTGGACGGTGAGTTCACTGTGGAGACAATTCCACTTCCCTCTTTACAGCTTCACGAGCAGGTGAGAAGACCCGCCACGACAACAAACTCCTCAAACTGATTCCAACACAAAACGATATTACAGATAAATGTACAGAATATGATGCGTTGTGCTGTTGTGTGATCGATGTGTTTTAGTTTGTGCTGATGAATCAGGATCCAAAGTGAAAATCATTGTTTGTGTGAAGATGGCGCCACGAACGGCTGCCACGGTGTGTTGGTGCGCACTTCTGTGTTTGTTTTTAGTATTTAATTCTGTTAATTGCGACCCAACTCGGATTACTTTCACGATGGACGAGCTTCTTAACATCAGGGACACAACACCATCTGATTTATGTCCCAACTTTCTCGCATCTTCCGTGGATTTAGTTGATTTACTGGTCAAAGGTGCGGTGCTCCTCGGCCACGCAGCGAGACTGAGGCGGAGACGGAGAGGAAAGCGCGCTGGGGCTCTGGTGCGCTTCAGGGAGAGAGGATTTCGCTCATCACTCCCGTGCATTCTCCTCTCTAATGTCCGCTCGCTGTGCAATAAGATGGACGAACTGCGCCTTCTCATCCGGACAAATAGAGACTTCTCCCTCTCTTCTGTATTCTGTTTTACTGAATCGTGGCTGACCGAAGCCACACCGGACTCCGCCGCACAGCTGACCGGCTTTCAGCTGTTACGCGCGGACCGCGACCCGATCCTCTCACGCAAGGCAAAAGGCGGAGGGATTTGTTTTTATATAAACCAGGGCTGGTGCAGCGACGTGAAAGTCATTTTACAGTCCTGTTCTCCGGACCTGGAAACTTTTTTCATCACCTGCAGACCGTTCTACTCTCCCCGGGAATTCACCTCTTTCATCCTGGCTGGAGTCTACATCCCCCCGCAAGCTGACGTGCGCGAGGCTCAACGACAACTCGCTGAGCAGATACTGGGAGTGGAGAGAAGGAGAGAGAACACATATTCCCCCGTTATTGTCCTTGGGGACTTTAATAAGGGGAACTTATCTCAGGAGCTCCCAAAATATAAACAGTTAATTAAATGCCCGACCAGGGGGGAGAACACCCTGGATCACTGCTACAGCACCATCAGCAAGGCTTATCATGCAGTCTCCCGCGCTGCCCTGGGTCTGTCCGACCACGCTCTCATTCACCTGATCCCGGCTTACAGACAGAAACTCAAGATTTCTAAACCTGCTGTGCTGAGATCAAAGAACTGGAGCAGCAGAGAAGCTGTGGAGGAGCTGCGTGACTGCCTTGAAAACACAGACTGGGACATTTTTAGAACTGCCACTTACAGCCTGGACGAATATACAGATGCTGTGACGTCCTACATCAGCTTCTGTGAAGACCGATGTATTCCAACACGCACCAGGGTGTGTTATAACAACGACAAGCCCTGGTTCACAGCAAAACTCAAACAGCTTCGTTTGGAGAAAGAGGTGGCCTTCAAGAGTGGGGACATGGATAGGTTCAGACTAATTAAATACTCGTTTGGCAAGGAGATTAAGGAGGCCAAACGACTGTATTCAAAGAAGCTGGAACAACAGTTTGCAGCCAACGACTCCTCGTCAGTCTGGAAAGGCCTTCGGGTGATCACCGGCTGCAAGACCAAATCCCCCCACTCTGTGGAAGACTTGAGACTTGCCAACGATCTGAATGACTTTTATTGTAGATTCGATAGACCCTCTCAAACCCCCCCCGCATCTATCACACCTCTTCTCCCCAGCCTGGACAAAGACACTAGCCCCCCCCACAAAATGGCCCCAGACTGCCCCATCACCTCCATCCCCCCCTTCACACCTCTCTCAATTCAGGAGAGAGATGTAAATAAGCTCCTGAAGAAACTGAACCCCCGCAAGGCAGCTGGACCAGACGCTGTCTCCCCCTCTACACTGAGGCACTGTGCGGATCAGCTTTCTCCATTGTTCACGGACATTTTCAACACCTCACTGGCTGAATGTGTTGTACCCGCCTGCCTGAAAACATCCACCATCATCCCCGTTCCCAAGAAGCAGAGGATCACAGGCCTTAATGACTACAGACCAGTCGCCCTGACCTCTGTAGTAATGAAGACCTTCGAGCGACTCGTGCTGACCCACCTCAAAACTATAACCAACCACCTCCTCGACCCGCTGCAGTTTGCCTACAGAGCCAACAGGTCCGTAGACGATGCAGTCAACATGGGACTCCACTTCATCCTCCAGCACCTCGACTCCCCCAGCACCTACGCCAGGATCTTGTTTGTGGACTTCAGCTCCGCATTCAACACCATCTCTCCAGCTCTTCTCCGGGACAAGCTGACCCAGCTGAGCGTGCCTGACCCCACCTGCAGGTGGATCACCAACTTCCTGACCGACAGGAAGCAGCGCGTGAGGCTGGGGAAGCTTGTCTCTGACACCCGGACCATCAGCACTGGAGCCCCTCAAGGTTGTGTGCTCTCTCCTCTCCTCTTCTCCCTCTACACCAACAACTGCACCTCCAGCCATCCCTCTGTCAAACTCCTGAAGTTTGCCGACGACACCACCCT
Organism: Pleuronectes platessa; assembly: GCF_947347685.1. Taxonomy (NCBI): domain Eukaryota; kingdom Metazoa; phylum Chordata; class Actinopteri; order Pleuronectiformes; family Pleuronectidae; genus Pleuronectes; species Pleuronectes platessa. The sequence continues at coordinate 1,012,989 of NC_070638.1, forward strand.
TATTGGATTAATTTCCAATGGGGACGAGGCCGCCTACAGAGAGGAAGTTAACAGCCTGGCTTCCTGGTGCAGCCAGAACCACCTGGAGCTGAACGCTTCAAAAACTGTAGAGATGGTGGCAGACTTCAGGAGGAGCCCAGCCCAAACCGCCCCCCTCACCATGTGCGACTCCCCAGTTAAAACAGTGGAGTCATTCAGATTCCTGGGGACGATCATAGCACAGGACCTGAGGTGGACGGAGAACATCACCTCCATCACCAAGAAGGCCCAGCAGAGGATGTTCTTCCTGCGGCAACTGAGGAAATTCAGCATGCCGCGGAAAGTGATGGTTGAGTTCTACACAGCCATCATTGAGTCCATCCTCACCTCATCCATCACCGTTTGGTTCGCTGCCTCCACTGCCAAGGACAAGGGCAGACTGCAGCGGATCATTCGGTCAGCTGAGAAGGTCATCGGCTGTGACCTGCCGGCTCTCCTAGACCTGTTCCACTCCAGGACCAGAAAGAGAGCAGGCAAGATCATCGCTGATCCTTCCCATCCCGGTCACCACCTGTTCCAGAGACTTCCATCTGGGAAAAGGTTCCGGGCCGTCAGGACTAAAACCTCGCGTCACCTGAACAGCTTTTTCCCCATGGCAGTGGGGCTCACAAACAAGCCCCCCCCATCACACTGACTCTGCTGACCCCCCCCCCCCCACCCTCGCACATAATTTATAACACTACATTATTGGCACTACCACCAATCTTTGCACCTTAAAACCGCACAAAACACATTTACTGTATATATTATTTTTTCGATATTGTTGTTTTTTATATTGATGTTTATATTGCTCTATATTGTTGTTTTTATATTGTTGTTTGTAAAGTGCACCAACCACACCAAGGCAATTTCCTGTATGTGAAAATATACAAGGCAATAAAAAGAATTCTGATTCTGAATTCTGATTCTGATCTGATTCTGAACAAACCTCAGAATTCAGCAGAGACAGAAAAGATGTCAAAGATGGTTTCTGTCATTTCAGGTCGGAGGTGCAGAGAGACAGTCTGAATGTATTAAATCCAGTGTAGCTCCGTGGGGATTTTGGTTTTAATTTGCCTTTTAGAGCGTTTTATATCAACTTCATCCACAGGACTATCTCCACTGCTACAGATTTGTGTTCTAGAGTCGCTTCAACACAGGAGCTGTAAACGCTGCTGGTCACGTTTTAGTCCGAAACTCTGAGGCTGTTTTATTCTGAACAAGCAGAAACTGATGACGTAGACGTCGCCAGCTTCCTGTCACATGACCTCCTTCCAGAAGAAAACAACCATCAGCCTCAGCTTCTGGAGTAGAAACAACATGGAGGCTCAGTGTTACTGAGCCGCTTCACTAACAGCTGTTCAGTTCCATTCTGTGTTTTACAAAGATGTTATTACAACAATCTGCAACAACTGCTAACGACCGAACATGTCCTGATTACACCGGCACACACATGCCCAGTGTATGTGAGCGGTCACGTGATTTGTGTGGATGAGGATCAAAATGCACTAAATTTTCAAACCCAAAGAACAGTCCAGTGGATGTAGCCTTGCTGTTGTGTTTAGCATCTTTTAGCTCAGAACGATAGTTTGGCTTGTTTAACACTCGGTGAGGAAATGTCCCGTAGCGATGATTCACGATTCCTTCTGCCCAGTCGCTCTGCCGCCTCGCGGTCAGTGGGCGTCAGAGATAAGATTTAAAATGGAGACTCGTTGTGACAGCAGGGGTTTGGACGCTGTCGGCTCCTGACGCAGTCTCCATGGACTCCACAGACATGAGACACACCCTGAGGTGGCGCCCCCTGCAGGATTCATGCAACACCTCAATTCTCTACTCTGTCCAGTTCCAGGGGTAAGTTACACAGAAACTCTACTTTATTTAGTTTGTTCTCATTATCTCTAGTCACTTCAGCACAAAATGTGTATTAATCCGTCACTGAGTTCCAAATAAACACACAGTGTTGATGGACACTTCAGTGAGCTGCGGGTAATTAAAAGAGATTAAAGATCTGACCTTCTGTGATGGATCATTTATCTGCAGCAGGATGATGTGCACAGTTGCATTGGAACCTGACAGAGCAGTAACATCTTAGTAAAGTATTGAGTCCTGTAAGAACTTGGAGAACAAGAAAATATACAAAACCCTCAAACATCAGTGTGACTGAGCCTGAACCCCGGCCCAGGGTTATAACAATAACCTTTTATTTCTAATTTGGAAAATGAAGTTTGTCTAACTCACTATGTGGACGACTGGATGCACCATGTGACCTTCACTGGATTAGTGTCAACAAAGGAAACTTAACAGTGTGTAGATTCTCAGGCAGGCTCTGTTTTCAGTGATTTCTTTTGGATTCTCTATGTTGACTTGTGATGCACATCAAATGCATTGATGTGCTCAGAAAGTGTGACTCACACCGGATCTAAAAAATGTCTCTGTGTTGAAATTTGACAGAGTTATGATCCAGAATCTGTCAAAACTATAAACAACCTGCTCAAACCCTAACCCTTTTATCACCAACACAGCTAAATAAAAACAAGCCCAAAGAAAAGCTCCATCTTGAAATGTATCATTGATCTAAAGGAACGTTTTACTACGTGTGTTTGTGACTGCAGCTGCAGCAGTGAAGTGGTTAGACAGGATGAAATATGTGAAACATGCAGCTGAAGTAAAACTGTGGGTGTTTCTACATTTAATTATAACTTTAATCAAACAGCCGCTCTAATGGATTTCAGCGGGTGTGTCTGTTCTGATGCTTCACTCCTCACCCAGGAGTTTCTCCTTTAATTAGGTTTCAGGTACATTCCTGTGGCTGTTTGGACACAGGAATCAAACCCTCTGTTTTAAAGTGAGCATCACTGCTGCTCATCTCAAAGGCTCACTGTGGAGGAGGCTCCAGCTGACTGGCACAGCCAATCAGATCCCTGGATCAAAGGGGGTAAACCAGGGGCACATGAGAGGAGCTGCAAAGCTGGAGCTGCACCTGAAGTTGACTTCTGAAATCTAATGACACCTGGTCAAGAATCTGAGGAAATTCTCCAGTTACATACAAACATGTGAAAAAACATGTTTGTGAGGTCACAGCAAAATTGACCTTTGATCTCCAAACTTTAAGCAGTTCCTCTCTGAGTCAAACTGAACCTTCTAACCACGTTATGAAGAAATACCCTCAAGGTTTTCTTAAGATATCGTGTCTGAAACATAATGCCTCTGGCCACTAGGGGTCGCTGCTGCTGAGTCTGTGTGTCTGGTTCCCTTCAGGGAGTTTGAGGTGACGGTGCTGGACGGCAGCTGGGTGGATGCTCCTGAGTGCCATCTGATTCAGCACACACACTGCGACCTGACCCTTGACCTGGGCTCCGACTCCGACTACAACGTCCACGTCAGAGGTCAGTGCGGGTCGCAGCCCTCAGCCTGGGCGGAGCTCCGCCGACCCTTCAACCGCAGAGACAGTAAGGACCTGGTCACACTCACACGGTCATAACTGAGGTTTGTCCTCACGTGGACTAGAACTCCGTCCTGTGAAATCTGCTTCACATTAGGATCCGTGAGGCCGCGCCCTAATGGTGCGTTCACACAAACACAATAACATTACAAACAAAGACACAAATAGATGCAGATTACACGTCATTCACTTTGAAATATTTGAACTACAAGCGAAACATTTCTGAGATGTCATGTTGTGAAAGCCAATCAGGATTGAGGATGAAACCAATCAGAGGCGGGTCCTGGTAACGCTGTGAGCCAGCAGGTCATCACGCTGCTCAGCCGAGTGTGCGCCTCCTGCTGGTCTGTGGACACACACTTGATCCAGCTAAACAGGGTTGTGAGCTGAAGAAGTGAGGGTGTGACTCTTGACTCTTGTGCTCAGCCGTCCTGACGGTTCCAGAGATGAAGGTGTCGGCAGCGGTCCAGGGTCTTCACGTGGTTTTTGAGAAGCTTCCTCTCACTGCCCTTGTCATGGTGACGGTGTGGAGAACAGGCGACGAGCTGAAGGTCAGTGTTTACTTCATGTCTTCCATTTCTCTTCCCTTGTTCCAGTTCATTCTGGTTCATCTGTCACGGTTTGAGGAAGGAGTTGGACGCAGGATATAGAGGTTATAAACAAAAAGGTATTTAATATAAAAAGAGTCTTTAAACAAGACAATAACAAAACATGAAAACTAACAGGAACCATTAGCGACAAGGCCCACGGAGAACAAGGAGAGAAAAGCAGGGGAAGCTGGACGAGACAAACCATATCTGACAACGTGTAGAAATGAGTAACGAACCGACGAAGGGCTTGGGGAACACAGAGGCTTAAATAGAGACACAGGAAGGCTGGGGTAACTAGCCACAGGTGCAACACATGAGGACTGGGAAAGACAATCACCAAGACAGGAAGTGACACACCCGAGAAGTTGGAACAACACACAAGGAAAGCAAGACTACAAAATAAAACAGGAAAGAGAAATCACAAGAGACAAAACTCCACAATCTAGAATGAGCGAGGACCTCCGACGCCTGAACCAGAGTGGCGTCTACCGGGACCCTCCGGCGCAGGACAGGGACTGGAGCTGGCACAGCGAGGACCTCCAACGCCGGAACACAGGGGACGTCAGCCATGAGCCTTCGGCGCAAAGCAGGGACCGGGAACACCGGCGCAGTGAGAACTTCTGACGTCAGAAGAGAAGAGACGTCAGAGGGAAACCTCCGGCGCGGAACAGGGACTGGAGCCGACACCGCTGAGGACCACTGATGTTGGAGAATGAGAGACATCAGCTGGGAGCCTCCGGCGCGGGACAGGGGCTGGAGACTGCGACCCAGTTGGGACTGGATGTGGCTTTGATCCAGTCGGGCTGGAGGTGGCTGGTGCCTGTGAGCATGCTGCTGGAGGGAGAGGCTTCTGCTGTGGATGCCCCCTCTCTAACATCCACCATCCACAGCAGAACCCCTCTTGAGGTTGCGGGGTCCCCGAAAGGCCATGCCGCTTCCCGTGTGCAGGATTGTGGATGGGGCTGGAAGGTGGTGCCTGTGAGATGGCTGTAAAGGTGCAGGGTTACGCCTCTCACCTCTGCCCCCAACCGCAGACCTCCACTGCAGGCTGCAGGGTCCACCCAGGGCCAGGCGGGTCCCCTCGAACGGGTTGGAGCATCCCAACTCCAGCTCCGACATCAAACAATCAAAATAATAAACTCTTTAAAAAAAAAACCACTCTGCTGGGTCCATAGTTTGGTGGGTTCATTCTGTCACGGTTTGAGGAAGGAGTTGGACCCAGGATGCAGAGGTTATAAACAAAAAGGTATTTAATATAAAACATATTCTTTGAACAAGACAAAAACAAAACATGAACACTAACATGAACCACTGGCGACAAGGCCCACGGAGAACAAGGGAGAATAAGCATGGGAAGCTGGACGAGACAAACCATATCTGACAACGTGTAGAGATGAGTAACGAACCGACTCAGGGCTTGGGGAACACAGAGGCTTAAATAGAGACACAGGGAAGGCTGGGGTAACTAGCCACAGGTGCAACACATGAGGACTGGGAAAGACAATCACCAAGACAGGAAGTGACATACCCGAGAAGTTGGAACAACACACAAGGAAAGTAAGACTACAAAATAAAACAGGAAACAGAAAACACAAGAGACAGAACTCCACAAACTAAAATGACCGAACGTCACATCATCCCTTCCTTCCTCTCCTGTTGGCCCCTGAATCCTGTCCAGCTTTGTTCTCCTCTTTTTTACTTCCTTTTGATTTGTTCCTACCTTCTTCCATTTACACGTTTACTTTGTAAACTTACTTTTCTTTTACATTGGAAACATTTTGTTGTACAAAATAGTGAAAGAACAGAAAGTAGAGGACCATCCCTCGAACAGCTGGAAAGATACTTAACTGTATTTGTTTAATTTCTTTGCTTGTTTTTTACGATCCATCCATTTCTCTCTCTCTCTGTTTAGGCTCAAGCCTACTCCGTGACAGCTGAGGAGGCAGAGCTGGAGGTCGCCGCCCTGCAGGAGGGAGAGAGGTACTGCGTCCGGGCGCAGAGCTTCATGGGAACACAGCTCCAGAGCAGCAGCACTGACACCCAGTGTGTGTCAATCACAGGTGCACACACGCACACATACACACACACACACACAATCTTTAATTTCCATGTTCTTATTTTCTCACAATATCCTGACTTTCAACAATATTCCCTCGTCCAGTTTTTTTTTAATAAAGCCCTCAAACTTCGCTTCAGAATTCGATTTTTTTTAAATGTTTTTGTTTCTTTCCAAAATGTAAAATTTTGAAATTAGATACAATCTGTATATGGACTGTCCTCACGTTACAAATTTTTGTCCAAAGATAATTCAAATGAACTGTACAATTCATGGACGACATAAAACACATAACTAACCAGTTGTCTTTTTCCCGACAGGTCCAGACGCCGCGTGGAGGAGTCCGACCACCGTGACCGTGACCGTCATCATCATGGCCGGCCTCCTGTTCGCTGTGTTCTGGTTCATCGTTCACTGGCGTCCAAACATCTGCCAGACGTGTTTCCATAAAGAGCCACTGCCCGACTCACTGGTCAGTTCAAAGTCTCTGAAATACGTGAACCATCGAAACCATGATTTTACTTTTATTACACCTTGATAGTGAAGGGTCACAAGGAACGAGGAAGGTCGGTAGATTCAGCACATGATCGTAACCAGGCATCAAAACAGGATATTTACACCCATGTAGTACCCCCTCTAACCACTAGGCTGCTGGGTCACACCATGATTCTTTAAACCAAACAAATACGATCTATTCAGTAAACAACCTATTTAAACATTTCAGATTGTTCTGAATAGATTTGTTGTTTGTATTAATAAGTTTTGTAAATACCATTTGATGCTATTAAAGCAGATGATGCATTTAATTCATTTTCCTCACAGCAAGATGTTTGGGACGTTCCCCCCCGGATGAGCCGCCAGCAGCTGGAGGTTTGGGAGCGGAGCTGCGTGGTGCAGAGCATCGAACCCGAGCACCAGGCCTCAAAGACTGGCACTGGGTTCGAGTCCCTTCTGGAGGAACACAGTGGTGACCTCCTGCTCACTGTGGATGTTATGGAGTCATTTCACCCTCAAAGACCTCAGGACTGGGTTGTCCTGGACCTGCAGGAGACCCCCCCTGTGGTCGGGCAGTGTCCTGTTCCCAGGCAACACATGCAGATTGTGGGTTAACACCCAGGTCACCCGTCAGGTCGTCAGGTCGTCAGCTGCTTGTTGTGTTACTTTTGTCCACTATAGTTTCATCACATTTGATTTGTCTTGTTTGTTGACTGTGATTTTGTTTGACGGTTATTTGTGAAGCACTTTGTAAAGCTTCTTAAACAAAGTTATTCTTCTTGTTATTGCTGTGATTATTTAATGTTTCTCATGTGTCTTTGGAGTTTTAAAATTTGCATCACTTTTAAGTTCTGTTCTACGTGTATTTTTATATTTATATTGCTTAAACCTCATGTTTGTACATGTTGTACTAATATTCCCTTTAATAGGCGACATTTTCTCTTCTCCTTTACTTTTGCCATCACTTTTTAATGATGTTGTATTATTTTATCTGCAATCTGATTTGAAAATGATTTGAGTGGCTAAGGGGGCAAGTGCTCGTCCTTAAACCAGCAGGTCGGCAGTTCAATTCCCAGTCTCCCCCATCTGCCTGCTAAAGTGCCCTTGGGCCAGATACTGAACCTTTAAAGCTTCTGCCAAATGACAGGTAATAATAATAAATTACATTTTAGCAATTCGCTTTTTGTCTTTGAAGATTTTCTTGTTTTTGTCGTCTTTATGAAGCTTTTTGTAAAAGCTGTTTTGAAAAGTGCTGTATGAATAAACTTATTATTATTATTATTATTATTATTATTATTATTATTATTATTATATGTTGGTAATTGATATAATTTTTCGTTTCAGGATGTTGAGCTCCCCTTGCTGGTCATGAAGCTGTATTACAGTAACTACACCAGTCTCCATGTTAGTTAGCTGAGCTCCTCCTCTCTTCAGGATAAACACCTGTGAGTTTTGTAGAGACTTTACGTTGATGTTTCTAACACGTGACAGATGCAAACATTTAAAATAACACAAACACACACTAAATATCTGTTGTCAATTATCTATAAACAAAACTTCTGATCTACGCAGCAGATTTTATACATTACTTCCTTTATATGTTACTCCAGATAAAGTCCGGACCAAATTCTGTGGAAATCCTCAGAAAATATTTAAAAAACGACTCTTCAGCAACTTTGATTAGAATAAACTGAAGGTCAATGAACTGATGGATTATTGTCAGTGATGGTCGAGTATCTGAGGAGAAATATTACATATCAAGAAGTCACAACAGTGATTGGATAATTATTAACCTGACTCACACAAATAAGAAAAGTTCAATTCCTTGTTACACATGGAATTCATGTTGTCATAGAAAAGATTAAAACAGTTCAAATGTTGGTGTTGGAGTGTTAACATGCACAAAAATAAATAAACACTCAAATCAGTTGTTCAACTTGGATTTATTTACTTATATATTTCTGTCAGAGATACTTGAATAAACTGCAAAACAATAACACAACTTCAACTTCAAGTTTTCCAAACATAAAAAGTTATAGAACACAAGCAAAGATAAAACCAGCTGTGAGTAAAACACAGGTTCAAACCAAGCAAACTGACATTTGTTCCACTGTTTGTTTTATCATGTAATTCAGATATGAAACACATAAAGACACAGATATGATTTGACCTACATCAACCAGTGAACTACATTGTTGACATGGCTGTCATGTGAGCTCTCAACTTTCTACTTTGACAAAGAGCAACATTACATTACAGAAACCGAGATGTTTGGAAACGATAACGTAGACGCTCACAACCTCTTGATGATTGGTTCCTTCTCTCTGATTCGTCAGGCTCCTGTCACATGACCATCTTCATGCAGAAAACAACCTGCCTCAGCGTTCAACATTGATGCTTTCATTCCTAACTGAGCTCTTTTTTGCAACTCACAACAAATGCTTCCTGTTTACAGCGGCACATACATGTGTACCTGCATGGTCAGGTGATCCGTGTTCACATGCATGCTAGTTTGGACAGGGATTAAAATGATATGAAGCCAAAACACTTGCAGACAGAGATAATTTCGGTTTAAATGAAAATGTAGATGTTTGGAAGACGCCTCAGTCCGTCTCTGTCGCAGTGCGAGCGACGTCCTGGTCTTGGTTGAAATCAGAATCTTTCTCCTCCTGGTCGTTGATGGAATCACTGTCAGGGTCTTGGTCCTCAAAGCTTTGATTTGAATCCAGCTCCTGATCTTCATCTTGGTCCTGATCTTCAGTGTTAACTTGGTCTTGGTCTTTCTCATCTTGGTCTTCGTCTTTCTCATCTTGGTCTCGGTCGTTCTCATCTTGGTCTCCGTCGTTCTCATCTTGGTCTTCGTCTTTCTCATCTTGGTCTCCGTCTTTCTCATCTTGGTCTTCGTCTTTCTCATCTTGGTCTCCGTCTTTGTCATCTTGGTCTCCGTCTTTCTCATCTTGGTTTTCGTCTTTCTCATCTTGGTCCTGTTCGGCGTCTCCCTTCTCGTTGGTGTTATCAGTCGTGTCTTTGTCTGCACTGTCCTTTGTTGGACCTTGAAGAAAAGACTGGAAGTCACTGGATGAACTCTGGAGGAATTCTTCTCCTCTGTCCACTTTAGCCATGAACTCTGCTTTTTCTCTCATGTCCATCAGATACTGGACTCGTTTCTTCCAGCCCGACTTGGCCTCAGCTTTCTCTCCTTCTATGAGCATGTCGATGTACTCTGGAGTGGACAGAGGGTTTGGCCTCAGTGCGATCTCTTTAAGTCTGTTTAGACACTTTGTAGAGTCACCCATCACTTTCACCACCTCAGCCTGCACAAGATCGTACTCAGCCCTCAGTTTGTCAATCAGTGACTTCACAGGCGTCGCAGCCTCGGAGGCTTTCAGGTACTTTTCTTCCAGCTCTTTTACCGTTGTTCTTTCTATGACTTCCTTGTACTCCCATTTGTACTTCTGATTAAAATGTATACTCCAAACACATCTGCCTGGGCACTGAGTACAGTACCCATCTGATCCCATTGCACAACAGCGTATTTTATCTGCATCGTTTGCATAAACACAATCGTCATGACAGGTAAAGTTACACTGCTGACAGTTTGTGATGTAAGATCCAGAACCAGAATTATCATATTGAAAAGCCTTCATGACTTTGCTTATGATCACAAAATCCTTGTTTCTGCTGATCTCTGCCTCGTGATCTCTCAGTTGTGAAGCCGTCTCTTTTAACTCCTCCAGCTTGTTTAACCCAATTTTAACTTGCTTCTGCAAATTCTGAACTGAGACCTCCAGCTGCTGTCTTTCTCTGAGGACGTCCTTAGTCATCGTCAAGCTTTTGGTCGTTATCACATTCAAAGCAGTGAAAAACTTCCTCATGCTTCTTATCCCCATGTTCCAAAACATCTTATCGAAGTCTCCCTCGTCATCTTCCTCACTCGCGCTCTCTGCTGCACACGATTTGTTTTGGGCAAACAACGCTGAGTTATTGAACTTGAAGTGAACCGGTAGTCCTTCTTTGTTTTTCGGACACGGGACATCCGCCTCGTTGATCGCCTCCAGAACTGGTGGACGTTGGCCGTCTGCAAATGTCACCAGAACCCGGATGTTCTCTGCCACGTCTTTCCCGAAGATGGAGAGCACTGAGTCAAACACGTATTTCTGTGTTGGTGTGAGTCGTGCTAAAGAAGCCTGAGCTACGAAACACACAGCATCGATTTCACTGACACCACCCTCAGCAGAGAAGAGTTTACGAAGCTGCTCTACGATCAATTTGTCCTTTTCGATACCTCTCGTATCTCCAAACCCTGGAGTGTCAACAATAGTGAGCGAGTTCGGAATGTTAAAGCCGTCCCGACGGTTGAGTTTGTACACAGTGACTTCAGTAGTCTGGCTATGAGCTTGTGAGGTGGACTGACCCTCATCTACTAACTTAAACCGATAGGGATCGTTCCACTCAACACCGAGAACGTAATTAATCATCCCGTTGATAAGAGTTGATTTGCCAGCACCAGTTGCTCCAAGAACCATTATGGTGCGGTTACGTTCATGGGACTCTTTCCCGAAGTGGAAACGTTTGCACCCGTTCACAGTGATGTCCTCCTCTTTCAGGGGGATTTTATAAACAGGGAGAGACCCTGACTGAGGTTTCAGCAGTTTGCTTTCATCTCTAACGGCGTCCGCTAGTCGCTGAGAACGTTCTGGCGTCTCTGGAATGCAGTCGTTTGATGGTATATTAACAACAGAGTCAAAAACATGTGAAGTTTCTTCAGGATCATTTGATTTTGGTTTAAAAAAAACTGAAGTTCCCCACTTCCATGCTGAGCGAAATACAGACGACATTCTGGTGACGACACAAAATCTGTGACAACAATGTCAAAGTGTAAATCAGTTGGTGTGAAGGTCCGTTGTTTGGAGAGTTGATCTGATCAGACTCTCCTCCATCCGGGTTGTGACGCGGTCGCTGATCTGAAATTACAAATATTGAAACAAAAAAAACAGCGTCACACACATTTGCAGTTGTCATATAACACATCAGCTGCACTGGTGGTGGACGTTAAAATCAACTTTGGCTTTTGTTAATTGTAGATTTAACAGAAAATTATTGATGAATGACTGCAACAGTACGTTTCTCCAGGTCCAGGTCAATGTGACCTTGACCTTTAACCAAAAACTATTGCAAGTGACGACTGACAATGTGACGAAATTCTCTAAAGACAAACTTATCTTAATATCATGAACAAGAGGACGAAGCTTGTTTTGTAACCTCACTGTGACTTTCACCTTCGACCAAAACCTAATCAGTTCCTCTGTAGGTCTATAGCAGGGGTCGGCAACCTTTACCATCAAAAGAGCCATTTTGCCCCCTCTTCCCCCAAATAAAATTTGTCTGGAGTCGCAAAACATATTTGATAACAAAGCTAATAAAGTTTTATTTAAATTTATTCTATACTTAACTATAGTTTGTAGAATTTATGAAATTATAGAACGACAATAAAGAACTGTTGACATTTTATTGATATTTTTGCCTGTTAGAACAAAGGAAAACACCAAACGCTTATGAAGAGGAGATGAAAATACACAGACAGGTGTCGGCCTACTTTGAAATAAATTAAACACAGAACTTTGTAGGGCTATTTGACTCCTCCCCATATTTGTGGAAAATGTATGAAATAAGAAGTACCCTATTTTAAACTAAATAAAAACATATAGCTGCAGCCTAATTGCTTAAAAATATATATTTTAGTTGGCGAAATGTGAAAACAAATAGCGAGAGCAGGTCAGACTGGAGGCGAACACAGAAACTGAAGCTCGGTACAAACCAACTGCAGCTTCTGCTCTGATCAAGAAGCTGCAGCGCTGATCTCTGATCAGCTGAGACCAGAGAAACTCTGTGTTTCCACTGTTTCAACTGTTAAGAAGCAGCCGGTCACTGAGAGGCTGCTTTACGTGAACGAGCTCTGATCTCACTGTGTGTCTGAGCGAGTGAGTGCGCAGGGGGGGGGTGGAGCCCCGGGGCCTGTGTGTGTGCACTGTCTGGGAGCCCACACACAAACCCAAACACACACACACATACACACACATACACACATACACACTCACCGCTCCTGGTACTTCATGACGGCATGATACAATGATGTTTTAAAAAACTTAACGTGAACGTCACGTTCATCATTTGAAAGCTGAATCGTTAAATTCACCATTTGCGAAAAAATATGCGCAACATGCATAAAACTGTACACTGCAGAGGGGCTGAAGAGCCCTGGGCTAATAGTCCAGGCAAAGTAGCGTTTTACAACCGAGTAATTGTGAAATATTTTATTTTTTTAGCTTAGATCTTTTCTATGAAGTGTCCAAAACAACATACTAAAAGTACTAAGAAATCCTAGTTTAGGTAATATGTTTAATTCTCATCAATCCGAGCCAATACGGCTAGGCAGCGATACATCCAATGGGGCTATTGTTTTCCTTTACTCCTAGCAAAATGAAACTAACACAATGAAAGTACCCATGAAAAGAAGAAAAAAAATGACAATGGAATATGTCCTAATTTGCATAGGCAGAAACACCATTTATATGTATGACAAATACATCGGCCCAGTCTTCACCCAATCTTCGCCTGGCCTGGTAGCCAGGGGTAGGTTCTACCAAGCCAGGCAGTTTTCAGGTTAGAGGTCAGTCTAAAAGCAGCTTTGCCATCAACCATTGGCAGTGGGATAATAGGATGAAGATTGGGCCGATATACACTACCGTTCAAAAGTTTGGGGTCACTTAGAAATTTCCGTATTTTTCAAGAAAAGCACTTTTTTTCCCCAATGAAAATAACATTAAATTAATCAGAAATACACTCTTTACAATGTTAATGTGGTAAATGACTATTTTAGGTGGAAACGTCTGGTTTTTAATGAAATATCTACATAGGTGTATAGAGGCCCATTTCTAGCTACTATCACTCCAGTGTTCTAATGGTACATTGTGTTTCCTAATCGCCTAAGAAGACTAATGGATGATTAGAAAACCCTTGAAAACCTTTCTCCAGTTATATTAGCACAGCTGAAAACTGTTTAGCTGCTAAGAGAAGCTATAAAACTGGCCTTCCTTTGAGCTAGTTGAGTATCTGGAGCATCACATGTGTGGGTTCCATTATTCTCTCAAAATGGCCAGAAAAAGAGAACTTTCATGTGAAACTCATCAGTCTATTCTTGTTCTTAGAAATGAAGGCTATTCCATGAGAGAAATTGCGAAGAAACTAAACACTTTCTACAACGTTGTGTACTACTCCGTTCAGAGAACAGCACAAATGGGCTCTAACCAGAGTAGAAAGAGAAGTGGGAGGCCCCAGTGCACAACTCAGTATATATTAGATTCCAAGTATATTAGATTCTCTAGTTTGAGACGCCTCACAGGTCCTCAACTGGCAGCTTCTTTAAATGGTATCCGCAAAACGTGCCAACGTCTACAGTGAAGAGGCGACTCCGGAATGCTGGCCTTCTAGGCAGAGTCATATAAAAAGCCATCTCTGAGACTGGCCAATAAAAAGAAAAGATTGATATGAGCAAAAGAACACAGACATTGGACAGAGGAAGATTGGAACAAAGTGTTATGGACAGACGAATCAAAGTTTGAGGTGTTTGGATCAAACAGAAGAACATTTGTGAGACGCAGAATAGGTGAGAAGATCCTGGAAGAGTCCTGACACCACCTGTCCAGCATGGTGGAGGTCATGTGATGGTCTGGGGCTGACTGGTGCTGGTAAAGTGGGAGATTTGTACAAGGTAAAAGGGATTTTAAATAAGGAAGGCTATCACTCCATTTTGCAACGCCATGCCATACCCTGTGGACAGAGCTTGATTGGAGCCAATCTCCTCCTCCAACAGGACAATGACCCAGAGCAGACCTCCACATTATTAAAGAACTATTGAGGGAAGAAGCAGGCAGCTGGTGAGCTGTCTGTCATGGAGTGGCCAGCGCAGTCACCAGATCTCAACCCATTGAGCTGTTGTGGGAGGAGCTTGACTGTATGGTACGCAATAAGTGCCCATCAAGCCAATCCAACTAGTGGGAGGGGCTTCAGGAAGCGTGGGCTGAAATTTCGACAGATTACCTCAACCAATGAACAGCTAGAATGACAAAGGTCTGCAATGCTGTGATTGATGCAAATAGAGTATTCTGTGACGGGAGCAAAGTTTGAAGAACAAAATTAATATTTAAATAAAAGTCATTATTTCTAACCTTGTCAATGTCTTGACTATATTTTCTATTATTTTGCAACTTATTGATAAATAAAAGTGTGAGTTTTCATGGAAAACACGAAACTGTCTAAGTGACCCCAAACTTTTGAACGGTAGTGTATTTGTCATACATATGAATGGTGTTTCTGCCTATGCAAATTAGGACATATTCAATAAGTGGAGAGCTCATGTGCATATTCAAATTAATTTCACAAGAAACTTGTAATACTAAAAAAAGTTACTTTTCATGTATACTTTTACCATGTAAAGTTTTATTGTGTTAGGAGTAAACTAAACAATTTTAGCAATATGGGGTGTGTTTTGGGCATATTCGATTAGTGTATAGCTCATTTGCATTTAAAAATTAATTTTCAAAGAAACTTGTGATACATAAATGTTACTTTTCATGGGTACTTTCATTGTGCAAAGTTACATTTTGATAGGAGTAAAGGAAAACAATAGCCCCATTGGGATGTATTGTTGCCTGGCCTTATTGGCACACATTGATGAGAATTAAACACATTTCCTCAACTAGAATTTCTTTGGACTTTAAGTATGTTGTTCTGGACACCTCATAGAAATTATCTATGCTGAAAAAAATTATTTTACATTAATTCGATTTTTGGCTCCAAAATTAGTTACTTTGCCTGGACTATAAGTGAACATTAAGAAAACACATTAACAATGAACAAGGCAATAATGCCTTCGGACTTTGAGCAGCAAATTCTAATCAGGTCATCCAAGAAATTCCCTTTGGTTGTTTCTAACATATCACATTCACAAGTCATGGTGTCACCATGACCTTTGACCTTCAACCACTGAAATCTAATCAGCTCATCGTTGAGTCCAAGTGAACATTTGACCCAATTTTGAATAAATTCCCTCAAGGTGTGTTTAAGAAATCCTGTTCACAAGACTGGGACAGACGAGCCGACCGGCCACTAGGAGGAATCTATTTGTGAGGTGATGTAATGTGTGTCCGATAAGTTAAGATCATCTGAACGTGTTCACTGTGCAGGTTGGAGCTGTGGTGCAGAGTCATCCAGGACAAATACTGGAGAATTACTTTTAAAACAAGATGCTGATAGAAAAGAATCACAACAAACCTCTGGTGGTTCTTCAGGTACACGGCACAGGAAGTGATGTGATTTCAAAATAGTGCTCGTGATGGACATCTTCAAAACGACTAAAATATAAAAAGAAAAAGTGCCAGAAAAAAACATTTAACAAGTGATTTGAAGAAAAGCTTTTTTTAATCTAACATGAAATAATCCACAAAATCTAGAATCATGAAGCTCAGAAACTTACCACTTCAGTTTGTCTGTTGTCAGCAGGAGAAGCAGAGTTCTGTGTCTGTGTCAGTGCTGCAGCTGCTTTATAAACTCACCCAGGCACACACACAAACACCCTCACACACACACACACAGACACATGGGTGCGGCTTCACTTGGTTGGGGAATGTAGAGACAAACCTGTTGGACTTTATAAAAAAAAAATTTTTAATCAGATCAAAACTCAACATCTTCACATGTTAATACATTTTCATGAGAACAATTCTCTAGAGAACTTTCTGTTTTAAACTATTTTCATTTTTTTATGAGCACAGAGACGAGGTCTTTACTGGAAGTCACACCATTTCCCAGAAACCTGCAAATATGAAGGTGAAACTAAACCTCAAATGACTCTGATAAACACTGCAGAGAACAAAATTATGGATAAATAACTGATGCAAAGGAAAAAGTTAAATAAAGTTAATAACGGCTTTGAAATTCCAAACTGTGATTCATTCTAATAATCAGATTATATTTAAATTTACAGTCAGTATCTTTACATCTGATCAAAGATAGAAACACTAAACAATTTACTGAACCAACTTCAAATAAATGAGACGTTTACCAGAATCAAGAGAAGTGAAAGAGACTCTCTCTCTCTCTCTCTCTCTCTCTCTCTCTCTCTCTCTCTCTCTCTCTCTCTCTCTCTCTCTCTCTCCTTCTCTCTCTCTCTCTCTCTCTCTCTCTCTCTCTCCTTCTCTCTCTCTCTCTCTCTCTCTCTCTCTCTCTCTCAAGGCCATGGTATTTCTGGGAAATCAGCTGGGTTCTTGTCAGCTGCTCATGAATAAACATGTGGGGGAGTGTTTTGCTGGGTGAAGATATAAAGAGTTGAACTGCAGCTCTGCCTCAGAGCTTCAGTTTCCTGTCCACTGTAAGTACACACTCCTTCCTCTCTCTCTCTCTCTCTCTCTCTCTCTCTCTCTCTCTCTCTCTCTCTCTCTCTCATCAAGAGAAATACAATCATTAATTTCTAGTTTTTTTACTTATGTTGTGTTGAAAACTTATTGTTCTGCATTGTCTGAATATTAGTCTGTATACATTGTATATATATATATATACATGAAAAGAAGCCCTGCACAGCTGCATTTGTTTTCCATGTAAAAAAAAAGATCTTGTTTCAATTTGAGACTTTTTAAGAAGAAGAATGAAAAATTACAAACTCAACATGATACAAAAACATTTCTTTCTAAAAACGTGCATCAAACTAAGCATAAGATTAAGACTTGAATGTATTTAAGAAGCAGTGACAGATTAGTGCTTGAACTTGAGATTGTTGAATTTGAGACTTTTTAAAACTCTTTTAAATCTACTCTTTACACAATTGACACACATTTATTAAAATGTTTACTTCAGGAAGAAATACATCAGGATTCTTTACTTAAAGCGTCGCTGGTCCATATTGTTTTATTAATGTTTGAAAGAATAACACATGAAGTTGTTTCTCTCTGTGAAGGGATTTAGCGCTGGTACTGACACACCTGGTGTTTCAGTGTGTGTCAGTGCTCTGTCTTGGTTTGATGCAGCTGCTGATGAACACACTTTCCCCACATGTGTCTAATCCCAGCTGCATTAGGAGATAATGTGGTTTAATCTCGTTCTGCTGGATTATTATGTTAATAGTTCGTTTGGATTTCTCACATCAGCTGACGATGATCATCTGATTCCTCTGTTATTGTTCATTCGCTGCTCCGGACTTAATGTGTGATTTAAAACAACACATTTGTAGTAACACACCAGTGATTTATTGATAACCTCCACCTGTCTGTTGGTTTGTGTGTTTGTGAACACAATTACACAAAAACAACTAGACCAGATTTACACAAAACTCATTGAAATGTGTTTGCAGGATTGTTTTCGGTCCGTTTCTTTAACATTATTGGATCGAACATTGGAGCATTTTCACAGTTTAATCGATGGATCTTGATGAAATAAATTATAGACATATTATATATATATAGACATATTTAGAGGACCTATATTAATGAGTGTGTTTGATTTAATCCAAATAAAGAACAGGATCTATTTAATGGTGGTTCTAAGATATGAGCTCTTGTAGGTTCTGTTTAGAATTCTTTAAATTGTCTGTTAATATTAACTGAGGAAAGGTCAATCTTATATTTAATGATTTCAGTGAAGCCTGTTTGTGTTTCAACGAGGTGACGGACGACTCACAGTTTGGATGTTTTGTCTGATTCCTCTAGTCTCGACTGAAAATGAATCCTGAGTCCAGCAGAACGATGGAGATGGCAGCACTCGGCCGGCCTTTCAGCCTCGGGATGCTGTACGACTGCCGCCAAGATTCTCTCATCCCTGGTAAAGATTCACACGTTACCAGATGTGATTGTAGTCTGTCATTTTGGTAGAAATCAATACGTAGACGGGGAACCAACCACATTTCAAAATAAAAAACTGTGGACTTATTTATTAGGCCCAAATCAGCAGTGCAAGTTAAAGGGACATGTCAAAGTAAAGGAAAGAAGAGTTTTCATAATATTACATCACATGTCACTTGGCAGATGCTTTTATCAAAAGTAACTTACCAACCGTGCATGTAACCTCTATCAGGGGCCATTTAGGTTCAGTATCTTGCCCAAGGACAATTCAGGATGCAGATGGGGAAGACTGAGGATGGAACCGTCAACCTTCTGTTTGGAGAATGACCACTCCACCCCCCAGCCACAGCCGAGAGTAAAGTCATAATTATACGACAGTATAATTCTTAATATTCATATTTTCCCTTGGGATCAATACGATTATTTTAATCCATTGACCCAATCTTATGAAAATTACGAGAAAAAAGGCAAATACATTTAAAAAAATTAAGAAAATACAAAATAATAAAATAACCACGAAGAAGAACTGGTCATAACCCAGACGTGAGCAACGATAACGTCACAGTCGACAAAACATTTCTTCCTCCACTAAAGAGACAGTCTCTACGGAAGCGTATTGCATTGACTTGAAAAAAGAACAAATTAGATAATTATCTCGGAAGAACAGGGAAAGAAGCCAACATGCTTTTATTTTGAAAGTGAAATTCCTGTAAAGACTCAGACTTCTTGTTATGAATCTGTAACTTCACAAAGGAAAAGTTGTATGTTTTAGATTTAACATTTAGATTTAGATTTAACATTTAGATTTCACATTTAGATTTAGATTCAAATTTAGCATTTAGATTTAGATTTAGCATTTAGATTTAACATTTAACATTTAACATTTAAGTGTAACATTTAACATTTGGATTTAAATATTTAAAATATCTCAAAGTTGACAAATATTGTTGTAAATGTGCAAAAAAGTGACTCTCAAAAATTCACACCAGTTTTTTAAACATGGTTTGAAGCTAAATGTGACAAAATGTTGCTGTTATTTTCAGCGTGAGCAGCTTTACAAACGGCACCCCATACTGAAGGCACAAGCTCTCACGGTGTTGTTTAGGGAAGTTTCAAATAAACCTGAAAACATCAGTTAAAGTCTTGACTGTCTTTCGGGGGACATGCTACAGATAGATGAAGGATAGTTTTAATTTTTGTCCATTGGTTAATGGCTTTATTATGAAAGGTTGATGTATTGTTCCTGTTATAAGCAGGGTGTTGGTTGGGACTCTTGTTTTGAAAGGGGTTCTAACGGAAAGCGGTTCTATCGATAGAGAAAAATGTGAAGGAAAGTAAAAGGGTGTGAGGGTTAGTAGGGTTAGTAGAGTTAGTAAGGTTAGTAGAGTTAGGGTTAGTAGGGTTAGGGTTAGTAGGGTTCGTAGGGTTAGGGTTAGTAAGGTCAGTGTTAGTGGGGTTAGTAGGGTCCGTAGGGTTAGTAGGGTTAGTAGGGTCTGTAGGGTTAGTAGGGTTAGTGTTAGTATCCCGATTCAATAACCATCTCTCGTGTCCTTCCGGCTGAGGCCTCCTGACAGTATAAGAGAACAAACCGCTACATTAGTCTTTTGTAGTTCACTGTTATTTATTCAGAAAAATAGTCTGACAGATTTAAGAGACGCTGTATGTCACTTTAAAAATAAAAGCATGTAAAAAAAGCTCTGTTTTTCTGATTATTAGTTTTTCCTGTTTTTCCGAGATAATTATATCGGAAAAACTATTTTTTCTTTCTTTTTCAAGTGAATGCAATATGCTTCCGTAATTCTATGTGTTTGTGGTTCTTTCTTCTCTCAACAGTCACAATCTGTTTCTGACGATCTTGTCGAGCGAATGAAGCTAAACTTTAAGTATTTCGTTTAACGAGATGCTGCACATTCCTCGTTTTAACACAAGAGACAAACTGATCGACTGATGTTCATGACAAAAAGACTAATAATGTGGTTTTATTCTCATAAAATTACAAATTCTTTTCTTGAAATATTACAATGAAACTGCAGATTTTTTTCTTTCAACTTTGTCCCAATACTCCTTCATACTGTTGAGATTCAGTTTTCATTGTTACTCTTCAATTGTGTTGTCCCTCATAAATCCAACTTTGGTGACATATGTTACGTTTATAGAAAATGTATTTGATTCCAGCATTTCATCCATGTTTACTCGTGTGCAGACTTCTTCCATCCGGCTCTTTTGGTGCATTGCAGAATACTTTGACGTGTTACTGCCCCCTGCTGGTTAGTGGAATAGTGTGACAGTATTAGTGGGGTTGTGTATTGTGTGATCAGCCTGAACTTGAAGGTGGATCCCAGTCCATAGTTAGGGAACCGAGATGGCAGCATGTTAGGTTGTATGTGAGTTTCTCTCTCTGTCTTTGTTCATTTTTTGTTCATTTTTTGCGCTATTTTGTTTCGGCTACTCATTGAGCACACTGGATTTAAGGATATTATCATTCATCACATGAAATGAATGCGGACTACCTGGACTCTGAAGGGCTAGAACAAAGGCAGCAGTAGCGGCCTTGCTAACTCCCAAGGCCTCAGCAGCAGCAGCAGTAGCAGCCTTGCTAACACATCAAGGCCCCAGCAGTAGCAGCAGTAGCAGCCTTGCTAACGTCTCAAGCCCCCAGCAGCAGCAGCAGCCTTGCTAACATCTCAAGGCCCCAGCAGCAGCAGCCCTGCTAGCATCTCAAGGCCCCAGCAGCAGCAGCTAGCATAGTAAACTCAGTAATTTAAAGACAATGGCATTTTTCTTAACTTTAGTATGTTTGTTGACATTTTGGGACCTGACTCCAAGGAATTTCCCCTTGGTGAGTACCACTAGCTATGTGTCGAGCATGCAAGACACTTACTATAGTGGCACTAATGCTAATGTTGCTGGGCATTTTCAGCAACCACAGTCTGATTTGGTCTGGGCCTCAAACCTGTGGTCGGACCCACCTAGGGACTTACCTAAACTTCTACGTTTTTTTACATTATATAATCTTACTCTTTCCCTTAAGGAAAGGCATTGCCTGGCTTTAACACATAAAAAAACTGCTTCAAAATGTAATGTGAGACGAGCAGTGATAATTGTACTACTCTTACTTCTGTCTGGAGATGTGCAATCAAACCCTGGTCCTGAATTGCAATGTATCCAGACTCCCGCTGATTTTAAATTAATGTCTGGTCTCAAATGTATTCATCTTAATGTGCGCAGCTTAGTACCAAAGATGGACATGGTCAGAATTTGGGTTAGATCAACAGATGCAGACATTGTGGTCATCTCAGAAACTTGGCTGACAAAATCTATTACAAGACATTAGCATACTCGGATACAATGTTTATCGTAGTGATAGGCCCAAGAAAGGCGGTGGTGTAGCCATTTTCGTTAAATCAAGATTTGATGCTTCAATTGTTCTGTCTGAGTCTATCTCTAAGCAATTCGAATTTTTGGCATTGAAGGTGGAAATAGCAAAGTCCCTCTCTATGACTGTTGTCGGGTGCTATAGGCCTCCATCTGCCACAAAGGAGGCATTATCGTCATTGCAGCATCTTTTGTCCAAATTAAATTATAATGAGCTTTTAATGGCTGGAGATCTGAATTGGGACTGGCTAAATGCAGTTTCGGATGAATTTAAATCTTTCTGTGACTCTATTAATCTTATCCAGCTGGTCAACCTACCTACAAGGCCAAATCTTAAAAAATCTGAAAAGTCCACTTTGATTGATCTAATTCTCACAAATGTTCCTCATAAATTCTTATCCTTGGGAGTTTTCTGCAATGATTTGAGTGATCATTGTGTTGTTGCTATTTGCAGGGACACAAAGATCCCCAAACGTAAACCACGCATTATTTTCAAGAGGAATTTAAAAATGTTTAATGAACAGGCTTTTCATCATGATTTGTCTTTGGTAAATTGGGGACACATAGGTCTTTTGCCGGACGTGGAGTTAGCTTGGACATTCTTTAAGGAACACTTTGTGAAAATTGTAAATAAACATGCCCCCATCGGGAAATTCAGGGTTAAGGGACGAGATAATCCGTGGTTTTCCCCAGAGTTGTCAGATACCATCCATCGACGTAATGTGGCATGGGCCAAAGCCAGAAAAAGTGATTTTGCCTCTGACTGGTCTATTTTCAGGCAACTAAGGAACAAATGCACTACTCTTATTAAAAAGGCTAAATCTGAATATTATTTATCTGTCACAACTGAGAACCTTAATAATCCACAGAAATTTTGGAAAGTAATTAAATCTATATCTGTAAGTAAAAGTCCTCCGGCTCTTCCGATATTTGTTCTAAAAGACTCGGTCCCAGTCTATGATAGAACTGAGGTTCTAAATTGTTTTAACAATCATTTTGTATTATCTGGTTCTTTGTTTGATTCTACGGGAGCTGCCCCTGTGTTTCCCTGCACAGAAGCTCCAAGGTTTTCAGGAGAACCCTTTAATTTCTTACCTTTTACTGTGCAGCAAGTGCATCAAGCCCTCAAAACGTTGGCTAGCAGAAAATCCCCTGGACCTGATTTAATAGAGCCCTACTTTTTAAAAATAGCAGCTGATTTTGTAGCACAGCCTCTTACAATCCTTTTTAATCTCTCAATTGAAAACAAAGAAATTCCATCTGTTTGGAAGTCAGCTTTTGTTACCCCCTTATTAAAAGGAGGTGATCCAGCAGCTTTAACCAACTACAGGCCAATATCAAATCTGTGTGCCTTGTCAAAAATTCTTGAATCTCTTGTGTGTGATCAGTTAAAAGAGTTTCTAACATTTAATGATCTTCTCTCAAAACTGCAATCAGGCTTCAGGAAAAAACACAGTACCATCACTGCAGCTACAAAAGTGATCAATGATATATTAGTTGCTCTTGATAAGAAGCAGCACTGTGCTTCACTTTTTATTGATCTGTCAAAGGCTTTTGACACTGTGGACCATGCTGTTTTAAAGCATAGGCTTTTTTGCTTGGGTTTGTCAAATCATGTAGTTTCCTGGTTCACAGATTATTTGAATGACAGGACTCAGTGTATTAAATATGATGGTCTGTGTTCTGAATTTGTGAGTGTCCACAAGGGCGTGCCACAGGGTTCAATATTAGGACCCCTCTCGTTCATTATGTACATTAATGATTTGGGAAAAAACGTGTCAGATGCTAACATGCATTTTTATGCAGATGACACAATTATTTACTGTTTTGGATCAACTCCTGCTAGAGCTGTTGAATCTCTGCAGAAAGCTTTTGATGCAGTCCAGCACACACTCCTGCAACTAAAATTAGTCCTCAACACTGAAAAAACTAAACAAATGTTGTTTTCAAACTCTAAGAAAGTACCTCAAACTGTCCCCACAGTGTCCACTCTTGAGGGAAATGTCATAGAGGTGGTTCATATCTATAAATATCTTGGTGTCTTGATTGATGATTCCCTTTCCTTCAAACCCCACATTGACAATCTTGTGAAGAAATTGAAACTTAAATTGGGCTTCTTCTTCAGGCACAAATTTTGTTTCTCTTTTGAGGTGAAAAAGCGGCTTGTCACTGCAACGTTTTTATCCAGTTTAGATTATGGAGATTTGATTTATATGAATGCCTCAGCTAAATGTCTATGTAAGATTGATGCTGTTTACCATGCTTCTCTGAGGTTTATCACTAACTGTAGAGCCCTGACCCATCACTGTGAATTGTATTCTCGAGTGGGTTGGCCCTCTTTGTCCACCAGGAGGCTGGGACATTGGTGCACTTTTATTTATAAGGCCATGCTTGGGCTACTGCCATCATATATTTGTAATTTAATCACACAGAAAAGTGTTGCTTCTTACAGTCTGCGCTCAAACAATCAGATGCTTTTGTTAGTTCCATTGGCCCGCACTGAATCAGGAAAAAGGGCATTCGTCCACTCTGCTCCCACCACATGGAACTGGCTGCAAAAAGATTTTAAATTAACCGAAATGATTTCTTTGAACGCTTTTAAATCTACGATGAGAGCATTTCAGACCACTTCTTTTACTTGTAGATGTTTTTTATGAATTTTAATTTGCTTGTAACTGTTTTTTATCATTTTAATTTCTGTTTATATGTTGTGAGTGTAATATTGTGAGTGTACATATGTTATTTGTTGCTGCCTCTTGGCCAGGACTCCCTCGGAAAAGAGGTTTTTAATCTCAATGGGACTTTCCTGGTTAAATAAAGGTCAAATAAAATAAAAAATTAACCCATTCAAGCTAGCATTAGCTGCTACGCTACAGGCACAGTCCAATCTTGTCATTGGCTACTTTAAGTAACATGTGATTGTAAGTGAAGAGGTCGGTTATCATGCAGTTCCCGCTCCTTCTTTCTCCACTGTGCACGTTAATCAGAAGGGTTTTCCTACCTGTCGTTATCTCTCGAATGTCAAAAGTTATTTATAAGCTGTTTTCAGGTGTGATGGTCGAAGTTTTGAGACAAACTACTGAGATAATATCCCTAAGCATTGCTAATAGCTAACTACGTGGCTAACTAATTAAATTATATGTTTTATACAAGCTGCCAGTGCTATGAGCCTAAAGTGTCAACAATAATTTACCGTGTCAGTGAACTCTAATTATGATGTTACACTGCCCACTAGTGGTAAAACTACACCATAGCAACACTATTAATAAAGCAGCTCAAAGACCCACATATCTTTAATTTCTTGTTTCTTAAAGGAACATTAGTCATTAGCTTAAATCAACCAACATATCAGTTAGTCTATATTCTCAAGAGTTAGCATGTCATGTAAATGATCGACAGTATCAGCGTTTGGTAGATGGCACCGGAGGATTAACATATTAACTCTCCTGTAATCCTTGTTTCTTTGATAAAGTCCAACTTAAAAGGAGAGAACTACAACTGCCAAGGTGCGGCATAGCTTGGCCACCAAAAAGCAATTATTAGTTTTTGTTTTATAGAAACATCTTTTTAAGGGAAAGTTGAAAGAAGAAATACTTTTGTTGATTGTAAAATTATTCCTGCTTCCAAATACAAAGATGATGAGTCTTGTTGCTTTTAGTCTTTCTCTGTTTGAAAGGTAGTTTAACCACACGTCTTCTTTGTTGGCAGGAATGACTCTGTGGAACCCCGATGACCTCGGAAAAGATATGAGACAAAGACCAAAACCTAACAGCCATTTTGAGATAGTTGCATCTGAATCGATTGAGGACAAATCTTCAGCACTAAAGGTTGAAGCTTCTCTGAAAGCAAGTTTCTTGGGTGGACTGGTTGAGGTGGAGGGATCGGCCAAATACCTGAATGATCACAAGACATCCAGAAATCAAGCCAGAGTAACACTGAAGTATGAAACTACCACTAAGTTCCAGGAACTGTCCATGAAACATCTCGGAAGAGGCAACGTGAAACATCCGTATGTTTTTGACAAAGGAATAGCAACACATGTAGTCACAGCTATTCTTTATGGAGCACAAGCCTTCTTTGTGTTTGATCGTGAGATATCAGAAAGAGAAGATCATCAGGACGTTCAAGGCAACTTGAAAGTGGCGATCAAGAAGCTCCCATGCATCTCTATAGAGGGGGAAGGTTCCCTGAACATGGAAGACAAAGAGAAGGCAAATGTTGAGAAGTTTTCTTGCAAGTTCCACGGCGACTTTTCTCTTGAAAAGAATCCTGTGACCTTTCAGGATGCCGTGCAGGTCTATCAAAGCCTGCCAAAACTACTGGGATCCAATGGGGAAAAAGCAGTTCCAGTGAAAGTCTGGCTGTTGCCATTGACAAGTTTAGATTCTACTGCTGCTAAACTTGTTCGTCAGATAAGTGTAGGACTAGTTCAGGAAGCACAGACAGTCCTGGAGGACTTCAGTGAGCTGGAAATGAGGTGCAACGATGCCATGAGAACAACAACAGCACAGCAGTTTCCTCAGATTGGCAAAAAACTTAGAAGTTTTAAGGAAATGTGCTCTGTGTTCAAACTAGAATTCCAACGAACTTTATCATTGAAACTTCCATCTATACGAGGAGGAGGTGAAGAGGAGGCTGTGCTTGCAGAGATACTGATGAAGAGACACTCATCTCCGTTCAACAGCAAAAACCTGACTGAGTGGATGGACTGTAAAGAGAGAGAAATCTCCATTTTAAAGTCTTTCACCAAGATGATGAAAAACACAAAGACCATCTCATCACAGAATGGTCTAGATGAGGAGATTCTCAGTGCAGAGCAGGTCCTATGTTTTGTTTTCACCTCACTGGGAAACGCTGAGTCATACCTCTCCGCTTTATCAAAATACTTAAAGGGAACCACAACACCTGATGACCCTCAAGATCCACAGACCTATGATGTAGAGAAGGAGCAGTGGTACCTTTCAAACAAAGTTCCTGATAAAATGAGGAAACAAGCAAAGCTCTTCAGTGATTTTGCAGAGGCCAACAAGGAGAACATGAACATAAAGTTCCTCATAGTGGGTTTGACAAATAAGACACAAAAAGGTTCAAGCATCTACCTTTATGATGAAGGCTCTTCTCTCAGTGAGAACTTTGAACCACCTTCAAAGCCTGAAAGTGTGAAAGCGAGTGACATAAACCACAACAGTGTGACCCTGAAGATCTCTCCACCCAGATCTGGAGCCGAGAACATCACCTCCTACTCTGTTGAGTACTGTGTCCATGGAGAGGATGGATGGCAACAGAAGACGGCGTCAAAGGATGGAGACGTCACAGTGAGCGACCTGAGTCCTAACACAGAGTACGTGTTCAGATGCAGAGCTGTCACCTCAGTAGGTGTTGGACCAGTCAACGAGGTCAGTGGAACCATTAGAACTCTGCCCTGCAGCCCTCCTGGAGAACCTCGAGTTGAACCAAACTCAAGTGAGATAACCGTTAGCTGGCAGAGACCTGCTGAGCTTGGACAAGATGTCCACGTTCTGAGCTACATCGTGGAGTACGCCCAAGCAGACAAAGTGAGGAAAGCAGAAGATCTCCAGTGGAACCGAACAATGTCAGGAGCTGAGAAGGTGATCATATCAGAGCTTCTGTCAGAGACAGAGTATGTTGTCAGGGTCAGATGTGACTGTGGTGGAGCTGGCAGAAGCAAGGAAAGCATCTCTGTGAACGTCTGCACAACAAAACGTCAATTTGCTCGTCTTGCAGATTACCTGAAACATACTAGCAAGACTAAAGATGGTGAATCCCCCTCAGTTTACAAACTGTCACTGAAAGAAGAAGATATTGATATAGATGGATGCAGAAGATATAACTTAGGTGAAGAAAGGATGAGGCAGAATCGTACTATCATGCTCCTCGGAGCGACCGGCTCAGGAAAGTCCACACTCATCAATGGGATTATCAACTACATTGTAGGTGTGGAGTGGAGGGACAAATTCAGATTTAAATTAATAGTGGAGGATCAGTGTAGATCACAAGCTGAGAGCCAGACTTCTGCAGTCACTGTGTACAAACTGAACCATCAGGAGGGGTTTAAAATCCCCTTCTCCCTGACTGTGGTGGACACTCCAGGGTTCGGGGATACGAGAGGAGTCGGAAGAGACAAGGAGATCACAGAACAAATCCGTAAGCTCTTCATCTCAGTCCATGGAGTCAGTGAGATTGACGCAGTGTGTTTTGTTACTCAGGCTTCTCTTGCACGACTAACAGCTACACAGAGATATGTCTTTGACTCTGTGCTGTCACTTTTTGGCAAAGATGTGGCAGAGAACATTGAGATGCTGGTGACTTTTGCAGATGGTAAGCAGCCACCAGTCCTTGAGGCAATCAACGCCTCTGGAGTGCCATGTCCCAAAAATGACTTCGGCCTTCCAGTTCACTTCAAGTTCAACAACTCTGCACTATTTGCAGACAACAGAGGCAGCAGTGACAGGGCCTGTGAGGAGGATTCAGATGATGATCACAACTTTGATGAAATGTTTTGGAACATGGGTTCCAAAAGTATGGAAAGGTTCTTCACTGCTTTGGGTAAAATGAAAACCAAAAGCTTGCAAATGACCCAAGAGGTTCTAAAAGAGCGAAAACAACTTGAAACAGCCGTTGAAGGTCTTCAGCCGCAAGTGAAAGCTGGACTAGCAAAGCTTCAGCAAATTAAATCAACCAAAGAAATGATAAAACAACATGAATCAGTCATGACTTCAAATGAGAACTTTGAGATAGAGACGAACTTCATTCAGCCCGTCAAGAAACCGCTCACAAATCGTGGAGAGTTTCTCACCAACTGCCAGAGATGTTCAATGACCTGCCACCAACCCTGTGCAATCAAAGAGGATGATAGAAAAAGTGGCTGTTCATCTATGGATAAGGACGGGAGGTGCATCGTCTGCCCTGGAAAATGCATTTGGAACGTACATTTCAATCAGACATACAGTTGGGAGTACGTTCCAGTGAAACAGAAGCAGACCCTTCAAGACATAAAGAACAAGTACGAGAAAGCTAAGCAAGAAAAGTTCAGTGTTAAGGAACTGATCGAGAGGCAAGAGGAAGAGATCTGTCACCTTCAGGACATGATGGTGTCTCTCATGGATCAGTCAGCTAACTCCATAACTCGTCTGCAAGAGATCGCCCTGAGGCCGAACCCCCTGACCACCCCCGACTACATTGACATGCTGATTGAAGGAGAGAAGTCCGAGGCTAAGGAGGGCTACCAGGCTCGAATCAAGTCTTTGGAGACAATGAAGGACAGAGCAACAATCATCTCCAAGGTCGCCAGACGAGACAAACTTAACAAAACAGACGAGCAGTCGTCTGAAGAAAGGCAGGAGACCAAAGAAAAGAAAGGATGGATGAGGAAATGGTTTGGGTTCTAAGTCTGCGTAGCCGTGTCAGGGGGGGGCCTCAATGATAAGGACAAATAACGTAGGAAGTACAGCTAATTATTAAGCTAGCAGTTTAACATGCTCATAGTTAAAAAGGTTAATGTCACATGCTACTGATGACATCAACATTAGTCTATTAGCATATATACTGCTATCATAACACATTGAATTGCATGGAAACAAGCTACAGCTGGTGTGAACATGCTAAATCACATGCTACACGTCAGGGTAACACGCTAACTGTGTCTCCAAACTATTGCTTATGATTAAAAATCTGACCAACAAACTTTGAGTCACTCTTTAAGTGTCATGAATATTAATTTTTATCTAAATTCATCCAACTGAGAGAAGATACACACGTGATGAAAACACATGTGAATATAAACATGAAGTAAACTGCTTATGATGCGTTTGTTGGACTTCTGTGATTTATTGTCGGAATGAGTTTTGATGTTTGGTGCAAAGTGAATAATTGTGTTACTGACACTGTATTCAGTTTAGTGATGGTTAAAACAAATGTGATGTAATCTGGAATGAACCCATCGACCCGAGAGGACGACGGAAAATCTTCAGTCTATCAGATCCTTTCTTTCTTTCATCAAATGTTATTGAACCAAGTGATTCTCAGTTTGTACTTTTGATTTAACTGATAAATCAGATTACAGCATATTTAACAAAATAAAGGTTTAAATTTAAGGTTTCTTGTTGTGATGTCTTATTTTAAGATTCTTATATTGATAAAAGATTTATTCTCCAAATACTCTTATGCATTTAAATAGTTAAACTGCACGCTCTGCTCAGAAAGAGTTTGGAATAAGAAAAATGTTTCCATAAAATCCAGTTTGTTACTGAGGCTTTGAATCAGTCATGATGACGTCACCTTCATGTGCTAGAGGAGAGAAGCAGGTCCAGGCAGGTGTTGTGAGATGATGCCGTTTATTTGAATTGAGGAATGTCACAGAGAGTCAACATGGAAGCTGCCTGACGTTCACCGACTCAACAGGTGGACAGAAGAACACAAACACTGACAGCAGCTCTGCAGACAAACACACGTGTGGTCTTTGAATTTAATGAA
Source organism: Pleuronectes platessa (assembly GCF_947347685.1). Lineage (NCBI taxonomy): Eukaryota > Metazoa > Chordata > Actinopteri > Pleuronectiformes > Pleuronectidae > Pleuronectes > Pleuronectes platessa. Next base: position 1,043,349 of record NC_070638.1, read on the forward strand.
AAATTTACATTTATTTACTTTGCAAGAAATGAATCTTTCATGTGAAACTCACACGGTTCAGTTTCTACGTCCAAGCAGTGAAACAGTGAAGCTGCCACAGCAACAGGCGTCACTTTAAAAACACAGTAAAGGTATTTTAACGAGTTTGGAGTAAACGTTGCAGAAAGTCAAACTTCCTCCAGCAAATGACAAGGGCTGGTTTCACATGGTCTCATAGTAAATAATAATTATAATAATAATAATTCAATCAGGGAACTTCTGGGGAGAAAAGTAAAAATCACTCAGATAAACTTGTGATTCTTGCTGCTGCAGATGTGGAACAAGTCTCCGACCTTTAACCCGACTCCAGATGTTTTGATGATTCTGATGTTTCTTGGTTTTTTGACTGATTCCAGTGAACCTGTGTGAGAACACTGACGTCCCAGGACAGCAGCTCCTCCTGGTGCATTAACGAGTTTTCAGCCTGATGATCGAACTGAATTCTGTCAAACAGCTTCAATGAAAAAGAACAAACATCCTGAATGCTGAGTCTTCACTGCAGAGCTGTAGGATTGAATCTTATCCACCTGCTGCAGATCCCGTCATTAACTCCTCACATTTTGTTCCACACAGAAACAGAGAATAATTCCCTCTTTACACATAATCCCACCGTTTTAGATTTTCCCCACCGACTCTGTGACTCCACACATTTAACACATGTAATACACACAGTGAGGTTCAGGGCTGAACTCAACATATTGTTGAACTTCTTTTTTTAAAGGTAAAGAAAAAAAAGATTCTTTTCACAAAGTGTGAATCAACGTCTTCAATAAAAAACTAAGAAATAAGATGGAACCTTTCAGACTGAGATCCGTGTTTCAGCTTCCACACAGCAGAGACATATGGTAACAGAGATTCACTGATTTAACTGGAAACCATTAGAGTCGAGCTGCCACATCAACTGTAACAAGAAAATAAAACTATTTAAAATACACAGAACCTGCTGAGTCCCCCAGTGATTTGCTGTGTTTTCCTTCTTGAGATCGAACTCTGCTTCATTTAATGGACGGATCTGATTCAGTTTCAACGTACAACTTGAACTGTTCCATGTAAAACAAAGTGTAATGTGATTTCTCAGTCGAGTCGACCTGAAGCTGCTGACGTGCTTCGTTCAGACTCAACGACAGAAGAACTCAGTGGCCTCAGGTTCTCGCTCCGCGTCACCAGTGCTCAGGACGTCAGCAGGTTTCTACCGAACCAGTAACGACCGGTCAAACAGAGATGTTTCTGTGGCAAAGGTTTGAGTCCCGTTCACTTCTGTTTCCTTTGGTGCGAGCGAGGACACCAACAAAACCTTTGCTGCGTTTTCACAGCTGCTTCCTGTCGTCCACTGAACCCAAAGATCACGTGAAGACACCGACGTGACATCTGTTCTGTTCTCTGCACGTCACGGGTCACAGACCTCTACACTGACCTGAGGAGCTGCTGCTCTCACAACAAACACAAGGGGGAGCTATCGCCAAAATTAATCTGTAACAATAACGGTTCACAATTCTTTTTTGAACGTTTCCTGTTTCAGTATCTAACATTTGAGAGAAGTGAGACTCTGAAGACTTGAGCTCTTCAGGCATCGACAGGAATAATGATCTGGTTTGACTCAGCAGCACAGAAACTTCCAACAATTAAAAAAAAAGGCAAAATCCGACTCAGCAGGTGAAACATGTCACGGTAACATGCTGGATGTGGTCAATCCAACGAAAGTGCTAATAATTAGTAACTGATGAAATGAGCCTCGTGATTGTAAAAGCAAAGAGGACGAGAAGCTGCCTCCTGTGTTTGACACGGACAAAAAAAACTATCTCAGTTATCACAACAACTATTCTCCTGAACCTCAGGAGAGAGAGAGAGAGAGAGAGAGAGAGAGACAGAGAGAGAGAGAGAGAGACACACGTCCTTCTGAGTTTGAATTGGCGCTTCTGTCGACACTAGTGAGAATGTGACCTAAATCCAGACGACTGCGCTCGCTCATCAGGAACAAATGAAAACACGACACTACACTTGTGACGGAGACACAGTGGAATGCAGGCGGAGCTTAGGACTGAGCTCCGCCCCTTCAGTATCCCAGGTCCAGCTGGATTTTGTGCTCAAAAACAGCAATAAGCAGCATAATGCCGAAGCCCAGCAGGATGCCGGCGTTCTGGAGCAGGAAGAAGCCGCAGTGGCTGAAGCCGTGGTCGCCGGCGTCATTATGTAACATCTCAGGCACCTGAGAGGACGAAGAAAACATGATAATATTAATAATCATAATCATAATAACAATAATAGCTGTGTTTCCACAATAGACTTGATTAAAACAGGACAGAGACTCCAGCTCTGACAAGTGAAGCCAAAGAAGAAGGCGACTCCACCGGGTGTTTCTATTGAAGACTGAGAAAATGACTTGTTCCTTTGATGTCTGAAGAGCTGCTTGTTGCTCTGGTGAATCAGAGAGTGAGAGCTCGGTGGACAGAGGCTGGAGGACAGAGCCTGGAGGACAGAGCCTGGAGGACAGAGCCTGGGGGACAGAGCCTGGAGGACAGAGGCTGGAGGACAGAGGCTGGAGGACAGAGGCTGGAGGACAGAGCCTGGTGGACAGAGGCTGGAGGACAGAGGCTGGAGGACAGAGGCTGGAGGACAGAGGCTGGAGGACAGAGCCTAGAGGACAGAGCCTAGAGGACAGAGCCTGGAGGACAGAGGCTGGAGGACAGAGCCTGGAGGACAGAGGCTGGAGGACAGAGCCTGGAGGACAGAGGCTGGAGGACAGAGCCTAGAGGACAGAGCCTAGAGGACAGAGCCTAGAGGACAGAGCCTAGAGGACAGAGCCTAGAGGACAGATGCTGGAGGACAGGGCCTGGAGGACAGAGCCTGGAGGACAGAGGCTGGAGGACAGGGCCTGGAGGACAGAGCCTGGAGGACAGAGGCTGGAGGACAGAGGCTGGAGGACAGAGGCTGGAGGACAGGGCCTGGAGGACAGAACCTGGAGGACAGAGGCTGGTGGACAGAGCCTGGAGGACAGATGCTGGAGGACAGGGCCTGGAGGACAGAGCCTGGAGGACAGAGGCTGGAGGACAGGGCCTGGAGGACAGAGCCTGGAGGACAGAGCCTGGAGGACAGAGGCTGGAGGACAGGGCCTGGAGGACAGAGCCTGGAGGACAGAGCCTGGAGGACAGAGGCTGGAGGACAGAGCCTGGAGGACAGAGCCTGGTGGACAGAGCCTGGAGGACAGAGCCTGGAGGACAGAGCTCGGTGGACAGAGCCTGGAGGACAGAGCCTGGAGGACAGAGCCTGGAGGACAGAGGCTGGAGGACAGGGCCTGGAGGACAGGGCCTGGAGGACAGAGCCTGGAGGACAGAGCCTGGAGGACAGAGGCTGGAGGACAGGGCCTGGAGGACAGAGCCTGGAGGACAGATGCTGGAGGACAGAGGCTGGAGGACAGAGGCTGGAGGACAGAGGCTGGAGGACAGGGCCTGGAGGACAGAACCTGGAGGACAGAGGCTGGTGGACAGAGCCTGGAGGACAGATGCTGGAGGACAGAGCCTGGAGGACAGAGCCTGGAGGACAGAGGCTGGAGGACAGGGCCTGGAGGACAGAGCCTGGAGGACAGAGCCTGGAGGACAGAGGCTGGTGGACAGAGCCTGGAGGACAGAGCCTGGTGGACAGAGCCTGGAGGACAGAGCCTGGAGGACAGAGCTCGGTGGACAGAGCCTGGAGGACAGAGCCTGGAGGACAGAGGCTGGAGGACAGGGCCTGGAGGACAGGGCCTGGAGGACAGAGCCTGGAGGACAGAGCCTGGAGGACAGAGGCTAGAGGACAGAGCCTGGAGGACAGAGCCTGGAGGACAGAGCCTGGAGGACAGAGCCTGGAGGACAGAGCCTGGTGGACAGAGCCTGGAGGACAGAGCCTGGAGGACAGAGCTCGGTGGACAGAGCCTGGAGGACAGAGCCTGGAGGACAGAGGCTGGAGGACAGGGCCTGGAGGACAGGGCCTGGAGGACAGAGCCTGGAGGACAGAGCTCGGTGGACAGAGCCTGGAGGACAGAGGCTGGAGGACAGAGGCTGGAGGACAGGGCCTGGAGGACAGAACCTGGAGGACAGAGGCTGGTGGACAGAGCCTGGAGGACAGATGCTGGAGGACAGAGCCTGGAGGACAGAGCCTGGAGGACAGAGGCTGGAGGACAGGGCCTGGAGGACAGAGCCTGGAGGACAGAGCCTGGAGGACAGAGGCTGGTGGACAGAGCCTGGAGGACAGAGCCTGGTGGACAGAGCCTGGAGGACAGAGCCTGGAGGACAGAGCTCGGTGGACAGAGCCTGGAGGACAGAGCCTGGAGGACAGAGGCTGGAGGACAGGGCCTGGAGGACAGGGCCTGGAGGACAGAGCCTGGAGGACAGAGCCTGGAGGACAGAGCCTGGAGGACAGAGGCTGGAGGAGAGAGGCTAGAGGACAGAGCCTGGAGGACAGAGCCTGGTGGACAGAGCCTGGTGGACAGAGCCTGGAGGACAGAGCCTGGTGGACAGAGCCTGGAGGACAGAGCCTGGTGGACAGAGCCTGGTGGACAGAGCCTGGAGGACAGAGCCTGGAGGACAGAGCCTGGAGGACAGAGCCTGGAGGACAGAGCCTGGAGGACAGAGCCTGGTGGACAGAGCCTGGAGGACAGAGCCTGGAGGACAGAGCCTGGAGGACAGAGCCTGGGGGACAGAGCCTGGAGGACGATGTCTACAGCAGCAACAATAGAAAGAAGAATCTGTAGGAAACTACTCTATCTGTCCGACAGGATGAACTTCACGGCCTCCTCGTCTGTGTTGGATTTTACCAGGTCTGTGTTTTACCAGCAGTGTGGGATCATGGCCACCGGAGGTCAGCCTCGGACAACTGAAGCTCTCTGCAGGCGGCAGCTGAGGCCGACAACTCACCTCCACTCCTTCATGAACTCATCGTGTGTGTGTGTGTGTGTGTGTGTGTGTGTGTGTGTGTGTGTGTGTGTGTGTGAAGAGGACATCTGGTCCTGACGGCTGCTGCTGTTCTCAGAGTCAGACATTAGGTCAAGACCTGTTGAGGCGACAGAACAGACGCTGCTGACTGAACGACACCGAGCTCCTGTTCACGCCACGTTAACAGGAAAACACATAAATAAATGAAACGCTTTCTGTTCTTAAACTCACGAGTCCCTCAGGTTTAAAGGCTCGACTGAATTATTTACAACTTGTAGTATCAACAGATGATGTGGTCACAGCTACTGTTTGTGTGAGTGTGTGCTGATAAAGGAGTCAGGACTTTGTGTTACGGTGACAGATGCTGACGAGTTGTTTCCACTGTACGTGGAGGATTCCGGCAGCCGGCTGATGATTGGCTGCGGTGCGTTCAGGTGCAGGCGGTGACTCACCATGTCCACCAGCGCCACGTACAGGAAGAGCCCGGCCGTCAGAGCGAATATCCACATGGACACGTTGTCCGCGTAATGTCCGATCAGGATGCCGGTCACCAGGCCCAGGTAGCCCATCATGGCCGACAGCACGTTGTACAGAATGGCCTGACGCACCGTCATGCCGGCCTTCAGCAGCACCGCAAAGTCACCTGGGAGAAATCACAACTTGTCTAATAAAACTCCAAACATCACCACAACACACCATCTCTAGAAATATAAATACAAACTGTTGTCTTACCCAACTCGTGAGGAAGCTCGTGACAGAAAACAGCCACCGACGTGCTGAGGCCGCTGGACAGACCCTCGGTGAACGCAGCCCCTGCACAACCAAACACACCAGGGTCACATGTTTCAATCAACTCAACGTGCAGCGTCACACAGGAAGGGGAGGGCCTCTGAGCGCGGTGCAGCCGTGATGGAAACACTCACCGATAGCCAGGCCGTCACTGAAGTTGTGCAGGCCGTCTCCCATGATGACCATCCAGGCGAGCGAGGCCACGCCGGCCTGCTGGAAGTGCTGCTCTGAGTACGAGTGGGAGTGGCTGTGTGGGTGGTGGTTCTGCGAGTGGTGGTGGTGCAGGATGTGGTGGTAGTCGTGGTGGTGGTGGTGCTTGCTGTCGACCTGGCCCACAGTGTCATGGAAGTGGGAGTGGCACTTGTTCTCACAGTCCTCGTCCGTGTAGGCGGCGGCGGCGCCCGACTCCCGGCCGTAGTCCTGCGGCGACACCACGGAGACCTGCGGCGCCAACATCACCTGCTCCTCCTCCGCCACGCTGCCGCCCTGCAGGCTGCTCGAGTGGTCGCCGAACGCACCGGCACCGTTAGTCTCCACATCTGGAGAGGAGATTATAATAAATCACCAAACTGTATTGACTTTGTCAGTTGAGGATGAAATCAGACGCTCAGTGAGGCTGTGAACTCAGCGTCCTGTGGTCGTTCACCTCAACCAATCACAGCGGTTTCAGTCTACATACATGAGGTCACTGTGACCTTTGACCTCTGAAATCGAATCAGTTCATCCCCAAGAGACCGTGTCTGAGGAGCTTGTGGTGCCGAGCGTTTGAGCTGAGACATCCTGCAACAACGATTCAGACACTGTGTGTGTGTGTGTGTGTGTGTGTGCCCGTGTGTGTGTGTGTGTGTGTCCGTGTGTGTGTACGTAAGCAACAGCCTGCAAGGTCCGAGACAGTTTGAAACACTAGGTGGCGATATGAGCCATGTTCAACCACAAATGCAGATTTTTTACTATTTCTTACTATAATTTAGTTTACATCTAAAAACACATTTAATGCAATGTCACTCTAGCTTTTGGTGCAGATCCAGGATATGTTTTCTACTTCCTGTAACATTTTCACTAAACCCCAGGGAAGGAGAGGATCAGTAGAGATCAGCATCAGCCCCCTGGATTCCATCTGCAGCCCAACACCCAGACGGGGGTCCTCACCCTCCAGGGGCTTCAGGTCGGTCTCCCCCAGCGCCAGCTGCTTCTCCGGGTCGGCTTTGTCGTTCTGATCCCACTTCTTCTGGACCTGTTGGAAAATTCCTTCTCTTCAGCGTTGTGATTATTTAAACATCTTAAAATCCTGAATTGAATTTAGATTTCATAGATCTGTTATTTGCATGTTATTTTTACTACTTCAGCTCAGTTTTAATTAGATCTATAAGGATGGGGGGGATCTCTGACCTTCTGTTTCTTGTCCTTGTACATTTTTCCCAGCGTCAGGAAGTGCTCGATGAGAAACATGAAGTAGACTCCACCCAGAGCCGTCAGGCCCTTCCACACCGCGTCCATGTTCTCCTCGTGGTGGTCAGGTCCCTCCACGTCCGTCCCAGAGTCCTCATGGTGGTGATGGTGTCCTCCCTGAGACTGAAGCACATGAACAACGAGCTGAGCAGCAGGAACACGAGGGGGAAGCAGCTGGAGCTCAAACAGTGGGGAGCTCCTGGGCTCGGCTCAGACTCACGTGGGGGATGAGATGAAGGAAGGCGTCGCCGCTCAGCGTGCCGACCGCCAGCGCCACCAGGAAGCTGAGGAGGAACTTGAAGAAATCTCTGTTCATGAGCGGGATGAGCAGGACGCCGAGGAGGGAGAGCAGGCTGATGATGGTGATGGAGACCAGCCCCCCCACCCACGCTGCAGCGCACAAACACACGGGTTAGTCCGACAGCTGCTCACGGAAACATTTAGAAAATCAAGAATGAACTCTGACCTAAAGCAAAGTAAATACAAGTGGAACCTCAGATGTTGTTGTTTACCTGTTGTGATGCTCTTGCTGGTTTCTCCGGCCGTGCGCTCGCTGTGGTCTGAGTGGTTGTGATTGCCATGGTGACCGTGAGCATGTTTATGATGTTTATGGTCTAGAGAGAAATAAGCAGATTGTTTACTGATGCAGTTGGTTTGGTCCAGTCAGGTGTTACCGGTTCATACACAGGTCGTCATCATCATAACCAGAAATCCCTCTGTTCAAATGAAATCAACTTTATTTGTCCCGGGGGGGGGGGGAGCCATAAGAATGTTTCTGATCAATTTTCTGATAAATAACTCATAGATTTTAACAGATCCTTTCATCTTCAGAGGGCACAGCTGTCAGATTGAAAACACACTCAGTAAGAGGACTCAATCCAACCTGTGTCTCCAGGTCTGGTGTCCTCTCCGTGCACGATGCAGGCTCCAGAGTCGATCTGGTTGAGGAGGGCGGGGCAGAGGTAGCTGAAGTCTCCGAGGGTCACACCCCCCCCCTGAGACATCCCATGTGAGGAGAGGACGCTGGACACGTTCAGGCACTGCAGATAAGACACAGAAACTCCATCAGGACCTCCATCAGCTCCAAACACTAGATCCAGCATCTGGTTTGTGTTCAGACTGACAAACAGTTTGTTTGTTTCTGCTTCACATCAAACACTGAATCCTCACGGAGCCAATAAACACATGATTCACTCTGATCATCACAACTATCTCCACCAGGACCATGAAGTGGACCTTGTACCTCAACAGTCTCCGAGCTGTGGTTTCCATTGACGTGACCTTGATCATACTCTGAGTCCTGGTCACTGGGTGCAGCAGCTTGTGTGTGGTTGCCGGTTCCCCGCCTGGCGGCAGCTCCGGTGGTTGGTGGACTGGGCTGTTCCAGGCTGCTGCCTTGCTTCAGGGCCAGCTGAGCAGTGTACACGGCCGTGGTGCCGACCTCCTGAGCTGCCGCCGTGCTCTTCTTGTCGTACAGGTTGTGATGGCTCTCCGTGTTCTCCACCTTCTTCCTCAGCGTGCCCTCTGGATTCTCCACGCTCGGAGGGAACTTCCCGGGCTGCGAGGGCTCGGCGTGGACATGCTTCTGGTGCTGCGAGTGGTTGTGGCCGGGGTGGTGATGGTGGTCATGGCTTTCGTGGTGATGGGGGTGGGGGTGGTGATGATGGTGGTGGTGGTGGTGACCGTGTCCTAGCTGCTCGTGATGCTGCACCATCACGGTCCGGACGCGATCCAGCCCCACGCTCTGTAAGAGACGCTTCAACCCGTCCAGAGAGATGGTGCCATTTTCTCCATATCTGTCAAGTTTAATAAAACATCATGATTAACAATCATCTGCAGAATGTGACCAGATGAGTTTGGGAGTTTCCTCTCATCTTTGAAACAGCTTCCAGGATCCAGTTAAACCTGTTCACGTGACCAGTAAAGTCAGCTGCTCACCTGCTGAACAAAGCCTCCAGGTGTCTCCTCTGGCTCTGCTCCGCCCTCTGCCTGTCCACCACCGCCGACACCACCGCCGACACCACACCCACCCGGGCGTTCACCTCTGTGCTGCAGTCCGACCCGGCCGACAAGTCACCGCCCGACAGACTCAGGGCGAGGAGGAGCATCACGGCCAGAGCGGCTCGAGTCTTCTTCTCAGCCATCGTCTGGGCCGGCAAAACCAGGATTGTTACCGACGAGTAAAGACGCCACCTGACGAGGGAGGAACACAAGATATGATCAGATCGTTTATTAATCAGCTACTGTTGTGATAAACACTTCATGGGTTCAGTCTCCGTCTCAACAGCAAAGGTGTCAAACATTTGCTCCAGTTTCTATGTGAAGATTTGCTAAATGTTCCATTTGATAATTAATATTAAGTTTCATATGTTCACGAGTTTTTCTCCCCTTTTTTATTATTTCTAATTGCTAGTAGCTAAGAAAGTGTACATCACAGAATAAAGGCTAGAACAGGCAGAACGGTTCCTGCTTATTTGACTGGATATTACTATTATTATTACTGGTTATTATACAATAACCCATTCTTCTATTCACCTGCAGTGTAAAGGAAGTGGAGCTTGTGTTTGAAGAAGCATCAGAAACTTCTGACTCAGTGGATTAACGCTGTTTCACAGAAAACACAGTTTTAACTCAGTGTAGGTTCCATCGGGACAGGGGCTGGGGTCGAGTCCCGGGTCCAGGTGACCAGACTTCAGGGGCCCGTTTCACAAAGCAGGTTCAACAAACTCTGAGTTAAAACCTTAACTCTGGGTTGAGCAACTCTGAGCTGTCAAACTCTAAGTTTTCGGTTTCAGAACAGGTGATAACACTTAGTTCAATCAACTCAGAGTCAAGGTAACCCTGAGTGAAGCTTGTGCATGAGGATATAAAAAGCCTTCATCAATGGAACACAGATAACATGATTCACCATGGCAACAAGTGGTAAACAGCCTCGATCCTCCTACTTCTCCCCAGTGGAGTTGGAAATATTAATGACTGCGTATGCAGAAAGTGAGCATATATTTTTAAAAAGAAGCAATACTGTGGCAGCAGCAAAAGCGCGGGATCTTGCGTGGCAGGAAATTGCTGACCGAGTCAATGCGTCAGTATTAATTTGAGAAAAAAAAGAAATGTTTTGTCTTGAATGTTCCACTTATTCAACAATTATATTCCATATGTGTGTCTGTGAGCACAGGTGCAACCCAACAGGCACCAAACGGACTTGGCAGCAGCTAAAGATGAAATATAAAAATGTAGTTCAAACAGGTAAGGTATAATAAAGTACAAGCAATTGTGATGTTGTTTAGCCTGCCCTCATTAAACAGCATTTAGTGGCTACATTCAACATGTGATGGATATATTTAAGTAATTAGGGAAATCTGCAAAAAAAAGAGAAATCCCAACACTGCCAGTATTTAATATTGTCTCTATGAAAGCAACACCTAAATGCCTTTTATACATACAAGTCTCCAAAGTTGTGTTTTCTGTATGTATTTAAATTTGACCTCCATTATAGCCAACAGAAAAAAGGCTGAGGCCCGCAAAACAGGTGGCGGTCCACCACCACCACCTCTCACAGAGGCTGAAAAGATGGCCCTCAGTCAGAACAGTGGACGACCCATTGCTGAGGGCATCTCTGGGGGGAGTTCATCGGACCCACCCACGCCCCAGGTCACAGGGGCCTACATAAGAGGTAAGTTATTCAAATGAATGGCATGTACGTTAATCCTTTTTCTAGTGTTCGCTCAGTAATGGCCACCCATTCATCTTAGACACAACTTAGTTGGCACACTGATTTTTCTTGTAGCAGTAAGCTACAGTTCTTTGCAATTGGCTGCTTTTGCTTTCAGATATCAATCTATTTTAAGGTGACTCAGAGTTTGAAAAATTGTGTTTAAATTAGGTGGGGCACTTTTCTGGGTAATCATCAACTGTCTAATCTTCATTTTCTACCAGTTACTGATGGTGTAATCTGTCTCGTTGAGCCTTCTGCCATAACAGACCTCCATGCTGTTGTAAGTACTCTTAATATTCCACAGATTTTTCATAATTGGTAGAATATAACACACACATTCTGTTTCATTACAGGAGGATGATGAAGAAACCTTATCAGCTGCCACAGAGAGGGAAGATGCAGAGAGGCCTGCTGAAGTATACACCTTTTTTTTTTTAAATAACTTTGGCTCAGTTAATAGTGTTGTTCCACAATACAACTTGCAACTTCTTTCTCTCTAACAGAGCCATGCTGGAAATTACAATGGGGAAGAAGGTCCATCAACCTCCACAGCACAGCTTACCTCAGTAAGATGTTGTTCAGCATTGACCCACAACTTACAATGACACTAAATAGACATGGCACTGAAATTCAATGTCATTTATGTTCCTATAGCTCCCTGTGAAACAACTTTACAAGGTATATTTAGAATCTCAAATAAACAAATCACACCTAGAAATGGAGCACATAAGGCTGCAGATCACCAAAACAGAAAAGGAAATACAACTGCTGGACCATCAGTTAAAGGTGGGTGACGTGCCCACAGGTGGATGTTTTTTAATTGTTTCAACAACAAAGGATTAACAACTGTACAAAATTTGTCCTTCTAGGAAATAAAGAAGACCTCATAAAATGAGATGCATATTGTCGTTCTTGAACATTGGGGAGGTGATGGGTCAGTTAGAAATGCTTGACACATATCATGTCTCTAACAGCTCTTCCATCTCGTGTATCAGCAGGGGGGGTATGATTAATACCTGGATCACAGGGGGAAAGAGTAGGACATTGTTCTCCTCTAATAGTGGCAATGTTGTGGAGAACCACACATGCCACTATAATGTCACAAGCTCTCTCTGGGGTGACCCTGAGCCTACGAAGGCACTGGAACCGGGCCTTGAGTATCCCGATGGTCATCTCCACTCTGGCTCGTGTCCTGCAGTGAGCCAAGTTGTAGTGTCGCTGTGGGCCAGGCTCAGGGTCAGGGTAAGGGGTCAGCAGATAGCGCTGGCAGGGGTACCCTCTGTCTCCGAGTAGGTAACCATCGAACTCTACTATGATAATACAAGATACAGTTTGTTTCAGTTGCAATAGGAGGAAACAAAATATTTGATCATAGGATATAACTATATACTGTATATAAATTATATATATAAACTCACCACCGGCAAATCTGGCACTCAGTGTCGACTCACGAAACATTCGTGAGTCATGCACAGACCCAGGCCACTTCGCTTCCACATTGTTAATCATGTGGGCTCCATCACATATGATCTTCACAGTGGAGAACAGTAATTAGCTGTATGGTGTAGTGTATTTAATTTGGAATGTTAAAGGCTACTATTTAGGCCTACCTGCACATTAATGCTGTGGACAGATTTCCTATTCACATAATCTCCTTCATTTATTGAAGGAGCGATGATAGGAATGTGAGTGCCATCTATGCAGCCAATCACACCTGGAAACCCTAAAATATATCAAATTGACTGATTAGTGCTTCAAGTCTCAAAGCTTTATGACATAAATGAATTACTGCTTAGACTGATACCTGCAATTCTGTGGAACTCTTCTTTGAGAAGTCTGGTGGGTCTGTGACTTGGGAACACTACAAACGTGCATAGTAGCCGTTTCAGTGCAAGTGTCACATTTCGGACAGCCCGACAGACAGTTGCCTTGGACACATGCTCTGCATCACCGACGTTATACAAAAAACTGCCGTTGGCAAAAAAACGAAGTGCAATACAAAGAATTTGCTCGGGAACTGAGAGCATGTCCACGATGCGTCATGTGAGCGATGTGAGGGCTGAGAATATCGTTTATATAAAATATAGATGATGCAGAGAAACGGAAACGCTCAAACAGATACTCATCAGGGAATGATAAAACATCCAATCGGGGTCTAATAATCCTCTCCCGGTGGAGATGTCTGCGGAGTATCTGCGCCTCGACATCAACTGGCTCTTCAATAAAAGGACACGCCATGTCTGCCACTGCCTTCAGTCTGCAGGCTTCAACTTAAGAGCAGGAGAAACTCGGGGTTAGTTGAAGAAAACCTGCCAGCGAGCAGGTTAGGTTTGGTTAGGTTTGCCAGGGTAACTGACTCAGAGTAAAGCTGAACTGGCTTTGTGAAACTGAAAAACCAGAGTTTCCCTCATCTCAGGGTTAACTAACTCAGAGTTTTCACTAAACCTGCTTTGTGAAACGGGCCCCAGGTCTCATTCATTAACAGATCAGTGGAACTCTGTTGTGTCAGGTTAACGGGTCAAAGGACTAGTTAGCGTCTGTTTACCATCACAGCCAGTTAACCCGAGTTAGCGTCTGTTTACCATCACAGCCAGTTAACCCGAGTTAGCGTCTGTTTACCATCACAGCCAGTTAACCCGAGTTAGCGTCTGTTTACCGTCACAGCTAGTTAACCCGAGTTAGCGTCTGTTTACCATCACAGCTAGTTAACTCTAGATTGGGGGGGGGGCAGTATGTTCACCGACACTGATGCTAACGCGCTTTATAAAGGCGGGTTAGCTCTGTTAGCATCTTGCTAACCCGGGTGGTGCGGTGAGATTCCCCGGAGCGAGCGGACAGAGAGCATCTGCCGGGCGGCCGAGGCCCGGGCCGGGGCCTCCTGCTGCGGCGAGACACGGGGAAATCGAACCGTAACAACCCGCAGTGCCTCTGTCCCGGAACACGCACACACACACACCGGGGTAAACAGAACCACGTTGGGGCTGTGCGCTCCGCACCAGCCCGGTGCCGTGTGCACACAGCCGGCCAACCCGGAAACTGAGCCGTGCGGAGCGGAGCCACCTCCTCCCCGCCCGGGCCCGAAACACACCGGGGAACAGACCGTTACGAGTCCGGGGCCACTCACCGTGAACCGGGCTGCTGCGTTCCGTCCTCTCCCGGGCGCGTGTGAGGTCCGAGCGGGGCCGAGCTGCTCTCAGGTCCGGTAACCACGCTCCGGTGGAGGCTGGGGGAGGCGTTCAGGGGCTGTGGGAAATATGATCAACAGCTGGGACTGAGGGAGAGAGACTGATGGAGAGTGAGACTGAGAGAGAGAATGAGGGAGAGACCGAGAGGAAAAGAGACTGAGAGAGAGAGAGAGAGAGAGAGAGACTGAGGGAGAGAGACTGAGGGAGAGAGAGAGATAATGGGGGAGAGGGAGATATACGGAGAGAGAGAGAGACTGAGAGAGACTTAGAGAGACAGGCAAAGAGACTGAGAGAGAGAGAGAGAGAGAGACTTAGAGAGACAGGGAGAGAGAGAGAGATACGTTACATGTTAATTAATTTCTCAAACCTGCCTTCTATGTAGTGACCAGCAGGGGGCGACTCCACTGGTAGTTTATATAGTAGGTTATGATAAAACGTCAGTAAACATTGAGAGTCAAACAGACCATCAGTCAGTTGTTTTTTGTTCGTCAGTGCCTCATTCACCTTAGTGATCACGGTGTGGCTGTGCTGCACAGGCTGCACTTGAAGGCATCACAGGAGGCATTGATGGAGGATGGCAGTTGGAACATGTGACCGGGCTCTGGTGCCATGTGATGGAGGAGCTGGAGTCAGGGGAACAGGATTAGTTCCAAACTCTCAGGCTACTTAAGTGTCTGGATCTTCTGTGCAGGAGGCCAGAAGAGACTCAGAGGGTTTCACATCCAGTTGAGATCTGAATCTCCCTGCCCCTCCACTGACGACCTCCGTCACTGCTGTCCTCCATGTTTGTTTTCACCGTGTGACTCGCGCCCCTTCGCTAGTTATGAGGAGCGTCGATCTCGAGTGACTCAGAGGTCTCATTGAATTCAGGTGAAGGTCGGACGGAGGTCATTGACCTCTCAGAACAGGAAGAGTTTCTCTCAAACATACATAAAGCATTTGGTTGGGACTATTTTCAGCAGCGGATGAATCCACATTTGCTGCAGAGTATTTGTGGCAGTATGTTTCAAAGTGTCCACGATGATGGAACATGTCACAGAGTGTGAGTCGGAGTGAGTCACTGTTGTGTTATGATAGATGTGGACACAGTGGAGCTCTGCGGCTCAAAGACAAACACACAACCGATTCTGAGCAAACATTCAGAGTTGGTTCGACTCTTCACACACAAGACACACCAAGAACAACACAGAACATCCCTGATCCCCTCAATCCCTGTGTGGTGTGAGAAACTGACTGAGACGCTGCCTCACATGCTCACAGGTCAAGATGTGTGTACTCGGCCCGGGCGTGGAGGGCGAGGCCTCCTGGGAAACCCCCCCCCCCCCATCCCACGCTGTCATGTTCAAAGGAGCTGGAAGCTGGTCTCGCCCTCAAGAACAATGTTGGCTTCAGATCAGTCAGGACCGCTGAATGACCGCCACACACTGAGAGGAGCAGGTGATGTGTTCAAAGACACATCAACACAACCATTACAAAAATACACCAATAAAAACACAACAGGCTCTACTAAATAATACAGTAAAATGATTCGCATTCAATTTGAAAATGTTAGAATAAAAACACAAAAAATGAATAGAAATATGACAAATACTACAAGATATACTACAAATACACAATATTTCATTACAAAATACAATTAGAATAGCATATAGTAGTATATAGAATTTACGTAAATGATTTACAGCAGAGTTTAAACACAGTAAAACAACTTTCCTCGAAACGAGAGTGTAACTTCCACAAGGGGGCGACCCTCCCCAAGTATATGAATGTGTGTGTGTGTGTGTGTGTGTGTGTGTGTGTGTGTGTGTGTGTGCGTGAGTGTGTTTGTGTGCCTGTGTGTCTTGTAGTAAAAGACCACGAATACTGCAGTAAAATAAAATAAACACCACAATAAAACCAAACAGCGAGTACAAAATTTATACCTAAAAAACAAGAAAAAAAAAAGAATACAAAAATACTGGCAGAAAAACACTACAGATACTGCAAAAAAACAAATACTACGAATAGCATATACATACATATATAAATAATAAAAATAATACAAAAAAACTTGGTTAAAACTCTATGGATAATAAGTAAGTACTAAGTAAAAAATACTACCATTACAAAAACACTATACTAGTATTATAAAACAGTTATTATCTACAAATACTTTGAAAATACTACGATGACTAAAAAACTACAAATACTTCAAATTAAACTACACATGCTAAAAAAAATGCTTGAATAAAAAGATTACAAATACTACAAACAAAACTACACCCCCACATGGTAATGGCCCCCTGGTGGCTGGCTGCAGTATAGAATAGTCACCCTGCTTGGTTGGTTATAGATTATGAGGGAAAATACTGTAAATGTGCAACATATCATAAAGTACTTTGTGTATTCATAATTGTTCAGTTACAGATTCAATGTGTTCTTACTAAGTTTCTTTCTCAAAGTTCTGCTTTGATAAAACATGAAACTCTTTTGTTACGTTTGTTGTGACTTTAAAAAACAGACTCAAATCTTCACTTGTATTTTTTGTGGAAATGAAAACGATCAAGAAGAAGAAGGAGTGAAACTAATCTGCCTGTGGGACCGAGATGCAGTTTGGAGGAGGGGCAGTGAAAATAAATGGCTTAATACGACGGACGGAGATTTTCTTAAGTAGATTCAAAACAAATCCACCTTCTGGTATTTATTAGATCTGTGTGAGAGGAACATCCAGGAGGAACTTTGTTAGAAGTTTGGATCCAGCTCTTCCTCCTGCTGCAGCCTCAAAGAGTCTTTGACTTTTCAATCTCTTTCTCTAAAAATAGTTCTCCTGCTGTAGTGGAAGATAAATATTATACATAGTCTGTACTTTTTATATCACATGTTCTCTTGTCAACATCATCCTGACGATCTGCTGCTACAATGGGTTTATTTCCCCAGCGTGGATTCAATAAAGCTTATCTCATCTTATCTCATCTGATCTCATCTGATCTCATCTTATCTCATCCTCTCTCATCCTCTCTCTCCACCACAGCCAGCAGGCCTCGCTCTGTTCTGAACATGAAACTGTTCACGAGTGAAACAGACGAGTTGTGAATCTAAATCAAACATTCTGCATCCTCTCCTTGTTTCTCTCAGCGTCAGAATCTTATCTCAGCTTCTCGGTGGAGACGTGATGGAAATAAAAGAAAACAGTCTGAGGCTGACTTCCTGTTTTCTGATCGATAATAACAGATCCCATAATTCATTGCTCTTCTGTGACAAAGTATTTTTCTTGGTGATGGCGGCAAAGCGTGAGGTAGAATCATCAGAATGTTATCTGTGAGTTCTCCTGAATCTATTTTGCTCTTTGGAGTCGTCCGGTCTCTGTTTTGCTTTTCAAACTCAGACGTCAGGGACACGGAGGCGTCCTTCAGCGGCTGATGAGCGGTGACACAACAACCGTATCATCTGATCTGAGGTCGGCTGAGACGAACAGATTCTCATCAACCATCAGGGAGTGAGATGCTCCACAGACTGACAGCTGACAGGAGGCAGACGTTCACGCTTTAGTTCGAGTGAATTTACTCCATCAGGCCGTGACTCTGCCCTAATGAGACGCTTCATTTTGGCACTGAAGCAGGAAATGCATGTCATCGATGTGATCCATATTTATTATTATTATTCATTTAAAAAGTTAAATGAATACAAACAGAACAGCTTGTGTTAATAGGTGGAGCAGAGGTGCTCCAACACAAACGTCCTGCAGCCGCCGCTAAACTGCCATCGTCACTTCAGGGGTCACATGTCAAAGTGACTGACCCAGGTTCAGCCTCTGACAAAGCCTTAAAGAAACATGACTAAACCTAACTGACCCAGGTTCAGCCTCTGACAAAGCCTTAAAGAAACACGACTAAACCTAACTGACCCAGGTTCAGCCTCTGACAAAGCCTTAAAGAAACACGACTAAATGTGACTGACCCAGGTTCAGCCTCTGACAAAGCCTTAAAGAAACACAGCTGATAAACGAGAATTAAGTCCAGAGCTTCTTAACTCCACTTAACAACATTAGAGCCTAGGTTAAGATAATTCTCCCTATAAAGGTCCATCTTAGTATCAACCCACTGTAACCCCCCCCCCCCCCCCCCCCCCCCATTGCTTTGTGAGCTGCTGCTCTGTAGCCTAGTGTCCAGCGTGGGGGCGGAGCCTGACTGAGAGTTTTGAGGACACTTCACACCCACCTACACCTGACACCTGCACCCATTGAAAGGTTCTAGCTGTCAATCACACATAGACCTCTATGGAAACAACCCATGGAGTCGCCCTCTGCTGGTCATTACACACGACACAGGCTTCACTTTCTGGAGTCTTCGTCCATTTTTATGAACAGCCTATAATTCCATCTACTAAAATGGAGGTGGTGGCGTTTATGACCTATACTGCGGTCGGCCACCAGGGGGCCACTGAGATGTGTTTGTGACTGATGTTATGAATGTTTACTGTTTCTGTTGTGTGACGCCCCCTACTGGTCATAGGGTCTAGGTTGAAACTTGACTGACGCTCAGGACATTTCCTCCGACGTCTCATTCTCAAACCAGATCCTCTCACCGCCACATGAAACCAGATCCACCAGGTGTGGTCCACGTGCTTCACGACTGAAGCTTTATGAACATTCTCCATCTATAACCTTTTTATCGTGTCTCTCAGCAGAGGACAGGGTCACTGGTGAAAATGTTATTGGAGACATTAATTATGTAAAATCCGCCCCTGCTGCACAGGAGGACGACTTTAATGGTACAGTCCTCCACTGCAGCTCAGCAGCCGGGCTCAGACTCCACAGTTACACAGGGAATCAAACCCTCAACCCTGACGGTGTGTCCTTTTATCGAGACTCAAACTAGGATTC
>NC_070638.1:1067293-1087293 GCF_947347685.1 Pleuronectes platessa
GCAAAGTAACCAGTAACAGTTACTGGGATAAATGTAGTGATGTAATATATCCTCATAAAAAACAACCAAATATTCAAATGAAAATTTAATTCCGAAATTATTTAATAATGTATGAGATTTTAAGCTCTTTTCACTCTTAAAAGAAAACAAATTTAGAGCTGTAATAGTGTTTCTTAATGCTCCTGCACTGCACCTGGACAGGAATCATATTAACTATCATGCATGTATCCGGCTGCATTAATATATAATATCCATGAATTCATTATGCTGCTGTACAGTTCCCTCTTTAGAGCTTTTATTAAATATTCAGTATTAGAAAACATCAGTCATGTAATTGAGTGTTAGCTGTCACTCTGGAATCCTCCTGTTTTATTAATGCACCGCTCATTGACTCTGAGCTGTTTGAGACCAGCAGCGTTTCCTCCGGATCCACACGCCTGCTTGATACCCGCGGCCGCTCCGTGCACGCCCCCTGCCACAGAGCGCCGTGCTGAGGTCATCACCTGAGACACTTCAACTGGGTTGATGCTCAGTAAACTGGAGGAGGGACGGCTGTGATGGTCTGTATTTAGTCTGTGATGGTCTGTATATACAGTCAGTGATCATCTCTATATACAGTCAGTGATCGTCAGTATATACAGTCAGTGATCATCTGTATATACAGTCAGTGATGGTCTGTATATACAGTCAGTGATCGTCGGTATATACAGTCAGTGATCATCAGTATATACAGTCAGTGATCATCTGTATATACAGTCAGTGATCATCTGTATATACAGTCAGTGACAAGATAACAACTCAAACAAGCGTGATAGACAAGGAGGTCACAGCCGTCGCTATAACACCGGAGGATTGTGGGTAGTGTAGTTCTTTTCCCAGAACCCAGTTGATACCATACTGACTTGTGGCTTCTACTGGAGAATAACATCTCTTTGCTTGTGGTGAGTCTACCTGGGATGGTCAAATATTAAGGTTGATTATCATCATGACAGATGGATGAATAACAACTTCTCAACTTTCTTCTGAGCTCTGTTGATCTCAGTCGGGGACACAAAGTTCTCGAAGCTGTTCCAAGTGGCTGCAGCAGAAAACATGGAAGATCAGTGATAAGATGGTGACCGGAAGATGAAGTCTGGGAAATAGGTGTGTACGAGGGAAGTTTGTTTAGAACGGCTTTAGGAATATACCAGTACGGGGGGGGGGGGGTTCACATGATGGACAATCAACTTGTTCATTGAAGCAAAAACCAACGAGGTTTGGCCACGGTCTCTTCTCACAGGAATGTAGTTTTACCTGAGTGGATTTCCTCTGCTCTTCTTTAGTGACACAGCTTCACGTCCTGTAGTAAATCTCATCAGAGGACTTGGCCGAGTGCCTGGAAACAGCCCGACAGCCACAGGGTGAAGCTGTGAAGAGAGAAGAAGTCAGAACTCTGCTCTGGTGCTATTCTGACTGAGAAGTCGCCTGAAGATGTGTGAATGTAAAGTTTCCTGAAGCAGGCGAAGAGTCAGATTAGATTCCGGAGCTTATTCAACCAAGATAAATGAAGTCCTCTGCTGTGCTGTTAAACTCCCGCCTCCTGGGGGCGCTCTCACAGAGTCTCCAGGACGCTCTGGGGTTCGTCCAGGTTCCTCGACTTTCTCAACTCCCCCGTGACGCCCGGTGGAAGGAAACCGGCGTCTGCACCGAGCGTGATTAAAACTTCAGGAGTGGTGACGATGACAGAGCTGCAGATGAATATTGATGTTCTGTCGACGCTGTTTAAAAGTTACACTCAGGCCATTTAGCAGGAGGGGGGGGGGGGGGGGCTGCTGTGGGAGGTGAAACTCTTAAGTGTAAACAATATTGCTCAACCTGACCAGGACTTGCTGATATATCGACGTCTCACAGAGAAGGACCCGCGGCCTGCTGGGAAATCAGAGGGTAAACGAATGGAGCGTCTATTCTTCTGCCTCGGTGCCTCTGAGCAAACATGAGGATGGAGGCAGCAGGAGGATGTTCACCTCTGAGATCAGCTGCAGACTGTTGGAAGATATTCAAACACTTCAGCGTCAAGTCGTGTTTATAAAATCTTCATGAATCACAAACACAAATCAAGCAAAGTGATTTTTACTAAACCTTTTCGACACGTTGGTTCCTGAAGGAGCGACAGATGGATTTTGCTGTGGTTGTGGTTATTGGTCTAAAAAGCTGTGATGAGGTGGAGGTGCTCTGGACTGAGGGACGCGGTGTGCAGGACCGATCAGTCCTCTGAACACTGGACCGACCTGTCCTTGTTGTTTTCTTCTGATGTCTTTTCGCTGCTCTCCAGCTCAGAGGGAATTATCCACCGATCGGTTTTGCCGGCGGAGTTCAGAGCAAACCAATTATCTGCAGCGCGACAGGGTGACGGACGCTTTTAATTGTCCTTCAGGAGGCAGTGGAAGCTGTTTGTCAACGGGATGTGGACTCTGTGAATCGGCGGTGGCTCTTGGAGTTTAATTAAACCTGGAGGATGAAGGCTGTAAAGTCCCGGTGCTGCTCAGGGGAACCCACAGCTGTCTGTCCCAGGCTGGACACTCTGCTGTTTGTTTTTATCATCAAATAAAATTTAACGTCAGGCCTTTTCATCCCCACCTCCTCAAGAGCAGGATGAGTTTTTCCACTTTACTTTGTTTCACAGATCTGTGGTTTCAGTAGCTTCTCCTGTTGAGTTCTCACATCCGCTCATTGGGACATTCTCTGGACTTTCTCTGCTTCACACTCTGACACGTCTTTATCTTCCTGGACGTTTGTGTTTCTAACTAAAGGCACAATTAAGATTTGGTGACAAGCTCCAGCTGAGCTGAGAAAATAAAAATGATTTCTATGACACTGGCTGAATATGTGGGCCGCCAATTACATGAGGTAATACTGAAGGCGTGGACTGCTCTGTAGATTAGGCTGAATGGCATCTTTATGAAGGGGGGGAAATTGCAGAGGCCTCATTTGTCAGATTTAGAGCGACTCGGCCTCCTCGCTGCTGCTGCTCTACAAAGACCGATCCTCACTGTGAAACACAGGCTCCATTAAAACAAGGGCTCATCAAAATGCTAAATAAAAGCTGATTCAGTTCCGGTCTCCACGACCGGATGGATGGAGCAGCAGACTGTGTCTCTGAGCTGCAGCGAGCCAGGATCACTTTATATCTCTGGAGAAGTGACAGTGCAGTCGTTTGTCTTGGTGGAGCTGAGGCAACTGTCCACACAGTGTCGTGAAGAACACAAAGTACACACAACAGAAGCTGCAGCACTGAAGTGCAGAAACTGATCTGACTAAAAGTCTGAATCAGATGCCAAAATCCACTGCTGCCAAAATGCTGATGCACAACTCACAGGAAGGGTTGTGCCTCATTCTGCAGGTATCAACCACATTGGCTCAGTCTGTATGAATGCAGTTGGTTAATCTGTCCACCTGGTGGCGCTGCATCCTGCGTTTCCTCTCTTTATCCCTGAGTTTGGTCTCCACCACCTCCCGAGCGGAACCTCCGATTCTTCAGCTGTTAAATGCGTCACTACCTTCAGCAGCTGGACTCTGCTGCTCATGTTCAGTGGCTTCATCACTTGCTGCATCTGAACCAGAATGTTCCACAAGAACCGACACCAGGAGCTGAAAGAGGCTGAGAGGTTCCACAGTCAGTTATTCTCTGTGAATCATCAGGGTCAGGTCACTGTGAGCATCAAGAAGCTGTTTCCAAACTGAGAATTCAATCATATGAGGAAAGCAATTAAATATCTTAACCATAAGCTCCTAATTCAAAGAGAATAACGAGTTTATTTTCATTTTGTATGGGAATAAATTAATAGATTAATTAGTAGATACCACTCTGTTCACTGTGGGGTTCTGGGTAAAGGTTTTTTAACTGAATAAAATCCCATAACAGTGAAGTAACATTAAAGTCCCTTCTGAATTAGTGTGAAAGGGTTTTAATTTTTCCATGAGGTTCACATTAGAGGAGGAATTTAATGAATGGAATAATTGGAATTTCTTACAATTTTACAATTTCTTTATATTAATATATTGAGTGTTCCTTTGACACTTTGTGAGAACGCAGCTGTAGAAATGTAACTTTCTGATGCATAGTCAAAGTCGGAGATGCAAATACATAATTATATTTGAATCTATGAATTGCTGTATCAATTTCAATGACAGTGTATTTTATGTCTGGTTATATTGAATCATAATGTTTTCAACTTCCTTAAACATGAAGAAACCCTTTAAAATAACCTTATATTCAATAATAATAATCAGTCCAATCTTGTTTGTGGTCAATATTCCTGTTTTCATCTTAACCCATAAAAAACATATTGTTATGAAAGTCAAGCTGCAAATTGAAAAGTGGTTTTACTGTTAGATTCTTAACCTTCCTTTGTTTTTTCTCTAATAAAACCAGTGAAGTAATGAAATCCAATTAGAAATCCCTTCATTAAATATAATCTATTAACTATCCCATTAAAAACTCATTTTTAATTAACGTTACTTAACTCTCGGTGGTTTTAGCTTTGGTCATTCAGTCATAATCGTTTTTTATCCCTTAAACCAAGAAGAGAATCAGTTTAATTACCTTTTTATAAAATATAATTCATTAAAACATTCAGTTTCTCTGACAAAGGTCACGTCTTCACTTCCACATCGAACAATGACACGTGGCTGCAGCACCAGGAATCCTCCTGTTGGACAAATATTCCAGTTCTATGTTTGTTTTCTAAGTCTTGTGACCAAAATCATTTTTATGATTTTACAATATTATTACAACCTAAACCCAGCAGACAAAGTGAACCATGAACTGTGGTTGTGAAGCTGAGGAGCGGCTGGTGGAACCCTGAAGACTCCACTGTCAGTCCTGTTATCAGCTGGAGGATGAAGAGCAGCTTCCTGCTGATGCTGATGAATCCTCCATGACAGACTAACCCACACAGCCCGGGTCATACATTTATTTATCCTGCAGAAATTGATTGAACCAGTGTTCTCATGCCTGAGGCTCTTTATAATTCAGCAGAGCTGCCTTTTAATTCTGCGGCCGTCGTCCATCATCCTCCCGGTGGTTTGTTGGTTCACGTGTCTGCAGGGACTCTTATCTCCTCTTATCTCCTCCTCAGCCTTTGTCCCTGTGAACCTCAGGAGCTCATCTTCTCTGCAGGGTGTCTGAGGAGCCATTAGCCACCGCAGCACTCAGGGTTAGCCCCCCCGCCCATTGACCGTGGACGGACAAAGACTCGTCAGCTCCAGCCGGGGTCAAGGCTGGTGCTTGTGTGAATGCACAGCAGAGTGGAAGGCTGCTGCGGGGGGGGGTGGAGATGCATTTCACTTCACACGACGCACACAGCCCCGGATCTCTTTGTGCACCAATTAAAATGCATCAAGTGCAAATCACCTGCTGGTTTCCTGGGTGAGCTGGTGGACCGGGGCCTGGTGTCCTCTGCTGTGCCCAGAATTGGAATGGGACCTGATTAGTCTCGCTTCGGCGACTCCTCGGCTGAATCCATTCAGTGCTGCACTGAGGCGGGGGGGCAGGGGGGGGAGGGGCAGTGTGTAAATCCGTGCAAGGCGTCATTTTGTTGACTCTGAGTTTTCAGGTGATTGAATTGAGCAGGTTCGATGGTGAAGCTGAGTTTCTGAGCAAATATTTAACATTCAAAGGATTTTTATTCTCCATGTTTTCCTCACGTGTCGCTGCTGCTTTCCACTTTATTCTGTGAAACCCACCTGCATGTAAATAGAGTGATTAGTGGATAAATATATTGAACAGGTGCTGCCACACAAATGTCATAAAACCAGGGTTTACCTCACAGCTCTTAACTTCCAGGGCCCTGAGTCTCCCTCTGCAGGTTGTGCACTGATCTGTGTGATTCCCCTGCAGTAAATCTGCTTTGTTTCTGTGCTGAGGTTCTTCAGAGAGTCGGCCCTCAGAGCCAAGCGGAGACTCAGAGGGCTTTTGTCCTCCAGCCGATTCTCACAGGCTGTTTCACGGCCTCTCTGCATGTGGGACTGTTTACGAGCCTCGTGGACGTCGAGCTCACAAACAACCCGAGATCTGTCACAGCCCCCCCGCTGCTCCCAACGCGGCCTGGAACACAACGGGCCAGCGAAGAGGACATATTGAGAAAACTTTATTTAGTTTGTTGCCTCGTGGTGTCATGTGAGGCCGGGTGAGTTTCAAGGGGTTAAAAACATGGACGAATAAATGTCTGAAACACTGAGGCTGTGTGTTTTGAGCAGAGAAAGAAGGTTTGAGGTGAAGCGGCTCTTTACAACAAAAGGAAACAACTCCCAACTATTCATTCTTTGAATTAGAAATTTGAAAGTGAGCGCTGGTCTCAGAGCTGTCGATCGTTACAGGCAGCACAGACACAACCTGAGGTTCTAACGTGAGGCTCCAGAAGAGATGATTTGATTTACTGGACTCGACCGAGGAGTCTTCACAGGAGCGTGGACACGAGGCCGTCAGGACGCTCACCCTCAGTCTCTCATGCACTTTGATTCTTGCTGTAGCAGAGAACAGCTGTTGAGGTGTCCAGGTGTGTGAGAAGTCATTTTGTATCTGTAAGCTGTGAACTGTGTTGCAGTTGATGAGGATCTTAACTGTCTTGTTAGTAACCAACACAACTGGCAGCAGGGCCGCGTGTCCCGGCCTGTGTTAGAGCCTCTTCCCCGGAGGTCAATTACTTCCTGCTCTGCCTCGGCGTCAGACTCCAGAATGAACCTGGACAGAGTCTCTGTGTCGCTGTGATCTGCTCCTGATGAATAAAACATCCAGGCTGCTGCCTCCAGGTGAAGATCAGTCTGCAGCAGCAGCTGATGAAGCCAAACCAGCCGAGAGGCCGCCGGCAGCTCCATCTGCCTTCCAGGAAAAACAACTAAACACAGAACTGGACAAATGAGCTGCAGTTACAGAGGAGGAGGAGGAGGAGGAGGTGGAGGAGGAGG
Organism: Pleuronectes platessa; assembly: GCF_947347685.1. Taxonomy (NCBI): domain Eukaryota; kingdom Metazoa; phylum Chordata; class Actinopteri; order Pleuronectiformes; family Pleuronectidae; genus Pleuronectes; species Pleuronectes platessa. Next base: position 1,074,239 of record NC_070638.1, read on the forward strand.
AGGAGGAGGGGAGGAGGAGGAGAGGAGGAGGGGAGGAGGAGGAGGAGGAGGAGGAAGGGAGGAAGAGGAGGAGGAGAGGAGGAGGAGAGGAGGAGGAAGGCAGGGGGATAATTAGGCAGCAGGTCCTTCTGCAGCATCTGCTCAGCGTTAGGGTTGAAGTTTCAGTTTATGTATTTACATCATTTCATTTATTGAACATCAACAATTGAAATGTTGTAAAACTTACATTTTAAGTTCTACGACATATTCAAAGCTTCACTGGAGCTGGATCCTGAGGTTGTTTCGCTGCAAGAGAACAAAACCAAATCCATCTCTGCACTTTGTGTTGAGGCCTGTGGAGACTCTTCTGTTTACATGATGCATCTGATGAGTTGTTAATAACTTCAGAGTGTTTCTAACTGATCTCAGTTCAGCTTCACTCTTCAGCTGCAGCTGGTTGTGTCTGTGACTCTCAGTCAGTTGTTCTCTCAGGAGATGGAACCCACTCAGCAGAGTCACAGAGAACAGACGCTCAGGGAGAGAAGAGGAAACTTTCTCTTGTTCACACTCACACATCAGACTCACTTTCATCCAGCTGCTGCTTTCAGGTGGAAAAGTTTCATATCGTTGATTCAACATCTGTCCTGGAGAGCAGGACCGAGGACTGAGCCTTGTGGGACACCTGTCCTGAACGTCAGGACACTTAGAACCTGAAGAAACGACTGCTCAGTGGTTTCAGGTGCTTGGATCAGCCGCCTCATGTCAGTGATGTTGATGAGAATCAGCTGCTGAGACGCTTCAGTCAGATGGATATAGATATTATAAATATTGATGGTTGTTGACAGGAAAAAAAACGAATCACAGACGATATTTTTGTAACTCAGATCCCTGAAGATTCATCACAGAGATTCTTAAAATAAAGACTCGTCACACTTTATTAAACTGAGCCTCATGCTGCTGCTGGAGCCGACATCTGAAGAAAAACTAAAACAAAGAATCTGAGAACGAAAAGGAAGGACGTCAGCCATGCTTTCCCATAGCAACGAGGAGGAGGAGGAGGAGGAGGAGGAAGAGGAGGAGGAGGGGGAGGAGGAGGAGGGGCAGGAGGAGGAGGAGGAGGGGGAGGAGGCGCGGAGTGTTTCATGTTTTATTCAAGCAGCAGAGGAGAACAGAGAAAAGCTCTTCACACAGAAACTCATCCAGCTGCTGCGGCCAGGACGTTTAATACAGATCCAGGAACAGCAGGAGTCGAGCGACGCACAACGTTTAGTCTTCATCCGACTCAACAGACCACACAGCCGTCCCCACGGGGGGGGGGGGGGGTCTTATAACAGCAGCAGCAGTGACGTGTTGTTTAGAAAAAAACACAACAGAGCTTCTGCTTTATTAAAAATGATCTGCAGACGTGGAACCGGACTCCAGATGTGTTTCCTGTGTTTGATGGTTTCTCTCCTCCAGCGTCTGCTCTGGATTCTTCTTCTTCTCTTATCTGAAGCACTGACCTGCACAAAGAGACGTTCAGTCAAAGTTTATTAATATTCAATGGACACTTCTTGAGACATGAGAGACACAGACAGAGATCGGTGGAGAAATACATGAACATGACATCTTTGATCTTCAGATTTGGATCCGTATTAGATGTGATTGGTCCAAGGCCCCAGTGACCTCATTGAGTGTCATGAGTCAGAGACTGTGTGTAACTCTCACCTCTGGTAGTTTCTATCTACACAACAACTCTTGGACTAGTTACTGCAATAACTGTGAATTTATATAAAGTAATTTACATAGAAATATATATTTATTTTGAGTCATGTTTCAAATACTGCCATTTTTACGCTTGTTTCTTAAGTCATCTTTTGTTTTTAAACTTTTCCTTTGATCTTTGTGAATTTGCCCTTGACATGCTGCTGTAACACAATCACTTCCCAAACTGGGATCAATAAAGTACATCTATATTTCTATCTATCTAGATATGAAAGTGAAACCTGCGGTCCTGCTTCTTGTCGATATCCGTGAGGGTTTGTGTGTGTGTGTGTGTGTGTGGTGTGTGTTTGTGTGAGTGTGTTTGTGTGTTATGCCCCTCCCCCTGTGGACTGTGATGTTGAGCAGGTGTGAACGGACCCGTGTTCTGTCAGACTCAGTTGTAATGAGTCGCCCGGCGGCTTCTCCTCCTCCAGGAAACACCAGTGAGCTTAATGTCTGCAGCACGTGAGAGGATTTTCAAATCTTAACGTCACCACAGATAAAACCGATTGTTAATCAGATCCAGGATCCGGTCCTGACGTGAGAACACACACGTTTGATTCCTGAGACTCTCGTGATCAGACGTGACTTCAGAATGAGACAAACATGTCCTCTTGTACTGTCCACCTGGTACGAGACACAAGTCCTCTCTTTGCTGTAGGACACCAAGGACCCAGCTTCCAGTTAGTTAAAGCAGCAGGTGTGAGACGACAGGAAGTTGTTGTCATTGTGTTGACGGAGGGTGATGGTGTCTGAAGGCTCCTCACAACTTCAGTTCATAACTTCAGCTCTGAAGCTTCACACACAGGACGCTCTCCAGTGCTTCAGTCCTCATGACACATGAACATGTGTGTCTCTGTGGAGGGGGACCTGAAGGCCCATCATGCATCAGTGACAATGGTGTTTTACACAGAGTGTGTGTCACACACAGACACACACTCTGCTGCAGCCTGTCTGTGCTAAAGGATGTGCAGAGGTGTCGAAGGCCTCACAGCGGCAGACAGAGGACGTCAAGAGGAAGGGGGGGTTAGATAACGAGCTGGTGACAGGGGGGGGGGGGGGTGGACGGAGCAGTGCTGAGGTGGCCATGGGGGGGGGGGGGGGGGGGGGCTGCTGCCTCGCTCCGTCAGCTTCTTTAGTTCTGCTCTGATCCAAAAGGACCAAATTATGTGCATTTCAAATCTGTGTTTCTGTTTTAAAATGTATTAGCACAACACACACACACACACACACACACACACACAGTCACACAGTCACACACACACACACACAGTCACACACACACACACACACACACACACACACACACACACAGATCCACAAAGATACATCAGAAACAGCCAGCATCACACACAACACACCCACACACATTTCAGACTGGAAACACACTGTGGTTTGTTTCCTTTGGTCCAAACACACACACACACACACAATTTCATTTGCATTCGTGTTTGTCGCCAGCTGGAGGCTGATTGTTGTTCAGCATAAAACTGTCTGGCTCTAAGAAACTGGGCTCTCTGAAACCTGCAGCCAGGAAACAGAACCCACTCACCTCCCGGTCTCACACACACACACACACACACACACACACACACACACACACACACACACACACACACACACATAAACACACACACACACATACAGTCGAGTTGAGTTTCCCTTTGATGTCGTCAATACTTCGTGTCCTTGTATAATTGCCGAGGGGTCGAAGGGTTAAAAAGCTTCTTCATCATTTTAAGTTCTGGTGTTCAACTCGTTCTTTTTCCTGACGTCGTTAATTTGTGTTTAATTTCCTCGCTGCTCAAATCTGAGGATTAGTTTCCTCTGTTTGCTGCGTCCCCGTCCTGGTCCCCCCCCCCCCCCCCACCCCCCCCCCCCCCCCCAGCTGCTCGGCTTCAGGGTTTGTTTTGTGCCCGGTTGTTACTGGGACCAGCGGTGGACATGTCTCGGAGCGGAGGACGTCCACAAACAGTGATCACAGGTCATTATCTTCAAAGTCAACTCAGCTTTGAAATACACACAGAAATCTGTCTCTCGTCTCAGAGGACATGTGGACACTTCGAGTCACTGAGGTCTGTTATTATCAGACAAGACATGACCCCCCCCCACACACACAAGGTGCCAGCAGTGTGTGTGTGCGTGTGCGTGTGCGTGCGTGTGTGTAGTGACACTGTGAGCTGATCACTAATGAAACTAAAGGACTGTCTCAGGATCAGCAGCAGGTCACAACGATGTCCAGGACACTGTCCTCTCACTGCAGCCGGACTCACTTGTGTCTCACAGATAAGACAGACCCAGGTCCTGAAGCGTCCTCCCTCTGTTTGTGTTGCAGACCTGTCGGAGAAGAAGAGCGACCTGCGGGTGTGCGATGACTCCTCCTGTCGCTTCGGAGGCGTCTGCAGAGACGACGGCGCTCAGCTCAAATGTGTCTGCCAGTTCCAGGTAGGTTCTCCATGATCTCTCTTCACTGGTGAAACTGGGAATCTCTGTCCAGCCTCCGTCTGTGGCTCTCAGCTCTGAACCCACTGGTTCCCACTGAGGATGTAAACCTTTAAGACACCTCACAACTATTTACTTTCCCTTTTGATTTTCAGTTATATAAATAGAACCGATGCTCATTGTTGTTTTTCAGGGGACTATTTTCTGTGGTGGATTAACATAAAACATAGAACATTAACCCAGTCTGTGCTATGAAGGTTCAGGTGACTCCTCCTTCGTTCTACAGGATCCTGAGACTGTGTGAAATGATTCTTTATATCTGCAGCGATCGCCTCTTTAGCTGTTTTCACACATGACCTCTGGTGGATGTTCGGAGAATTGAGTTTTTCACACATGAAGCAGCAGAACTCCATCACGTCTCCTTCATCACATCACATCCTCACTGGCGTCAGCTCTAATCACCACAAACTGTTCACGTCTTCCTTGGTGTCTTCTTCGTGTGCGGCTGCTTCTTAGATCAACTCCTCCAGAGTTTCTGCAGGTTTTACACCAGGGGTCAGGTAGAGCATCTCCAGAGGAGCTCTGGAGCTCAGTGCAGGTCTGAGAGCAGCTAATTAAGAGTTTCATATGTGGTGCAGCGGCTGTTTGTTCATTCACTTATAATGTGAGTTCTTGAACGGAGGAAACTCAGATTGTGTGATTCCTGTCCAGTTGAATAAATCTGTCATGAACCAGCGATCAAGCAAAGAGCAGAGGAAGAAGTGAAGGAACCAGAACCGACAACTGTGGTCCCGTGAAAATCTAATTTGTAAACATGTTATCATTTCACTCTTGTGCTTTTTGTGTGATATAAAACTTAGTTTGATCTAAATAAACAGTCGACATCACGGCTGAGGATTTCCACCTCGACGCTGCAGTCAGCCAAACCCAGTCTCCACCGATAGGTTCAGAGAGCTGGGCTTTGTGATGTCACAAGGGGAGGAGCCCAGTGGCTGGAAACGGCTCCAGCCCGTGAGGGGAGGGGAAGTTCTCAGAAAACATCACAAGACTGTTCTCGTTTTGTGTTTTTGTTTTAAAGATGGAAGAACTGGTTTAGGCTTCGGAACTGTGTTAAAAGTATTAATTTAGATTTGGTATAAAAGAAACAAAGCATGAAGCAGAAGTGGAGCTGGAGAATCAAAACCAGTCCTGCTGCAGGATGATGAGGTTGATTTATATTTTATTATATTATTAATGCCAAATCAAAGCTCTGACGATAAGAAACACTGTTCATTTTGTCCTGGTCTGTCCTCCAGTGATGTTTCTCCATGGATCTGAAGAAGGATCTTTTCTGTGTCTGTGTGGAAAAAGCTTTAAAGCTGACGACGCTTCGTTTCTTCACATCCATGAAAAGCTCCTCAGCTGGAGTTTGGACGTGATGGAGACAAACTGAGCGCTGGCGTCTTTGAAGATAAGAAGCGAGAGGACGTCCTGCTGCTCGACCTCACTCTGCTCTCGTCTCCACTCGCTCCCGGGGACTCGCTCTGAGCTCAGGATCCCCCCCCCCAACCCCCCCCCCCCCAGTTTGTCACTGCAGTGGATTTCATTCGTACAGTTTCTAAAGCAACAGAGTGAGAGTGTTTGTAGCAGAGGTCACTGAGGTCGTCCCTGCAGGGCACCGCTGCTAAATGATTGATGTCTGTGAGTTAATAGAATATGGATTGGTGAAGGCTGATATGTGTCCTTGGCAGCAGTTTGAAGCAGAGTCGGTCAGCTGGTCTCAGGCTCCATGATCCTCCTCTGGCTGCTGAACCAGTCACACATGTTATATAACTGACAGCTTGTTCTCATCCGAGCTTCGTGCTCCATCATCATCTCTGTGGCTCCTCTCGATGAACTTCTACCTCTGAGCTCTGACGTCTTTGTGACTTTGGTCAGAAAAGAGCCGCTGAAGTCTTGACCTCTGACCTCTGACCTCTGACGAGTTCCAGTCTGTTTTGTTCTTTGAACACCTCAGTTTATGTTTTTAAATCCAACACTTCAAATACAACACAAACGTCCACTCGGACTAAAGGCTCAACTGATTAACTCTGTTGATTTTCTGTATCTTCTACTCTTTACTCTAGTGAGTTTAGTTGTGAGTGTTTTGGTCAAAGTGTTGAGGTGGTGAGCTCTGTCCCTCGGCCCCCCCGCTGGGAGCCACCAGCACCAGTTAATTAACATTCGATTGTGTTTGATTTTTCCAGTGTCACAAAAACTACATCCCTGTGTGTGGCTCCAACGGCGACACCTACCAGAACGAGTGCTACAGGCGCCAGGCGTCCTGCAAACAGCAGAGACTCATCTCCCGGGTGTCCGACGGCCCCTGCTCCGCCGGTGAGTCCACCAGGAACCACAGGAGACCTGGATCCACTCTGACTGGTTTGAGGTCAGAGGTTTGAAGGGTTGCATCACATCTTTTCATTGATTGTAATGGTCCATGATTTGGGGCCACGGATGAGGGCTGTTCCCAACCCTGGGTGTGAGGACCCTCCAGAGTCCTGCAGAGGTTTCGGAGGGGACCACAGGTGCTGAGGGGGGGAGGGGGGGGACGACGAGAGAAAAGAGACAAACTAAGTTGGAAGCTTCTAACATATTTTTGCTTCATCACAACTGCATCCCACTCTGAGAAACGTATAGTGACACCAGGGCAGTGGTGGTGGTAGTGGCTCCATCTGCAGGGGAGGAGGTCTGATTTCCCCGGGGAGCCGGCCTGGCGATCTGCTCTTATTACCCGTTACACCGGGGATCAGGCGCCGCGCTCCCGTCCTCCTGCAATTTCCTCTGCCTGAGATTTATGCTTCCTGTAATTGGAGCGTTTGGCAGCGGTGATACTCGAGTCTGTTTCCCTGAGCAGCAGCCGAGGGGGGAACGAGGAGAGATAGTCACAGGAGACGGGAGGGCGGAGAGAGAGAGAGAGAGAGAGAGAGAGAGAGAGAGATAGAGAGAGAGAGAGAGAGAGAGACAGAGAGAGAGAGAGGCTTCCTGCTAAAGAAGAATAGATTTCATGAAACTAACGAGGACGTCACTCAGTAGATTTCATCTCCACAATAAAATTCACTAGATCCTGATTTTTACACTCACTCATAAATACCACTCACATGAACCTTTTTATTTGAATAAAGATCCATGAATTATTCTCTGAGAAATCAGTAAAAATGTTACAGAAAGAGACAAAACACTTCCTGGATCTGCCCCTGAGAGACTCACACACACACACACACACACACACACACACACACACACAAACACACACACACACACACACACACACACACACACACTCAGTGCTGCCTCCTTTTAATAAAACACCTCAGGATGACTTTGTAAAGAAGTGCCGCGGCTAAAGGTGAAATTTAATTGGACGGAGCCGCGTCCATCTCTTCACTCATTTCCTAATGGAGCTGCAGCTCGGAGCCAATGGGATCTGCTGCAGTGCACGACTGGGACGACTGGGACCACTGGGACGTTATTACATGTTTGTGTTGATGTGACTCAAGAAGGATTCACAATCTGCTCATGTCAAAACAGAGTCATAAAACCAGTGTGTTTAAATTGTGTTATTTAATGTGGCTGCTAAGCTAAGCTAACTGCATCCTAACCTCTCTTCACCTATTGATTGATTGGTTGATTAAGTGATTGATTGATTAACTTCATGCTTCTTGCATGTGTGTGTGTGTGTGTGTGTGTGTGTGTGTGTTAATAACAGTAGAAGTGACTTGTTGTGTCTCTTGTGTCTTCACAGATCCCGGCTCCGGTTCAGGAGACGGAGACGGTGAGTGTTTTTTTTTTAAAGCTTTGATTTGCGACTTCTCTTCTGCTGCGAGTGGAATTCAAACAAAAATCAGTTACAGCTGAATCTTCATCTGCCCTCCACAAACAAATCAGTGATAAAGACCACGTGGAGGATTTCATTCTCTGAATTAACTCCTCCCCCGATGAACAGACTGACATTTTCTCGTGGGATTCGAGCTGAAAGACTCATTCTAGCCAAATTTGGCGACAGAGACATTTCCGGACCATCTGGGAGCGCCGGCCGAAGTGTTTGCTGTTAAACATGGCCGTCGGGGGGGTTTAATTGGAAGCGGCGTCCGGAGAGACGGTATCACCACCATCTGCGTGTGGGCGGAGTCAACGAGCCAGTGATCTCCCGCAGGCGATAGACCGGTCGAGCCGCAGAGAGAAATTATGAAATGTCTGGACTCTGTTTGTCTTCTTCTCTCCAAACACGTGCTCGCCTGCCTGTGACACTGTGGCTGCTTCTCAAACAGGAAGTAAAGGTTCACAGCGGACATGACTGAGAGTTAACGATGTGGATTCTTCTTCTTGACTTTAGTACCAGTAAACTGCACTGCTTGATTTCCTCCACCAGTCCCTCATCCATCATCTGCACCACATATCTTTTCAGATATCGGGCAGAGGGCAGTTTAACCAGGACATACAGAGACACACAATATTTCACTCTCACTCCTACAGTGAGTTTAGGGTTGTGTTAGATTTGTAAGTGTGAAATAACAACAGGAGACTCTCACACCAAATGATTCCAAACTTACAGTTGTTTGTTTTCCACTGAGTGAAACAAAAACCTTCACGTCAGCCTCCGACTTGCTTTTGTTACAGCAGCAGAAGAGAGAATCAATTAAGAAATGATTTTCACTGCTGGAGATACAGTTACTGAGCGACAGCAAAGACACAAAGAGGAAGAAACAAAGCTGTAATTTCATTCCGTGCATTAACAGAAAGTAAAATCCAATCCAATTACAATAATGTTTCCTCCTGAACAAATCTGTTGATGCAGTTCAGTCGTATAGAAACAGAATTTCTCAAAAACCGTCTGAAAAAACAGGGTTATGTTTTTAGAAGAGTCTCAAACGAGGCGTTGGGAAAAAGGAACCGTATGAGGATTGTGATCAGTGGTGCAGTTGTATTGTATCCAGCTGTGGGCAGTGTGTTTGTGTTTGTGTGTGTATTTGTGTGTGTGTATGAAGCAGCATCCCACAGCAAAGTCAGCAAAGAAACAAAGAGCCTCTCTGCTGCAGATCCTGGTCGATCGATCGGCCTCCTCCGAGCCCGACTGAGCTCTGCATGTTCAATACATCCACACACAGCAGGTCAATCTGTCAGCCACAGACACACACACACACACTGACACACACACACAAAGTGCGATCACAGTGCAGTAGTGATTGGGGAGTGGAGCCCTCGTATCGAGCTCCCTTCTATCCATCCACTCAACCAATCAGGCTGTTCTTAACGCCGACGCCTGCTTTGTTTGATTATTTGAGGTTTTCAGGTTGAACAGAAACCTGAAGGGCTGCAGGTGAGGAGCTCCGCCCCCTGCAGGTGAGGAGCTCCGCCCCCTGCAGGAGAGAAGCTCTGCCCCCTGCAGGTGAGGAGCTCCACCCCCTGCAGGTGAAGAGCTCCGCCCCCTGCAGGAGAGAAGCTCTGCCCCCTGCAGGTGAGGAGCTCCACCCCCTGCAGGGGAGGAGCTCCGCTCCCTGCAGGTGAGGAGCTCCGCCCCCTGCAGGGGAGGAGTTCTGCCCCCTGCAGGTGAGGAGCTCTGCCCCCTGCAGGTGGATCAGCACAATTCCCGTCATGGGGACTAATTTCCTTTATTACAACAACACTACACGTGATGCATCATGGGACTCGCTCTCTGCTGGGGAATGGACACCGTCATGCGTGAGGACATTAAACGCATCCCCTGTAACGGTGATGATAGTGATGAAGTCACGAGAGGATAACGCGTGGCTCTGTTTCCTTTGGGCCGATGAGCTCCAGGAGTCTGATGGGAAAGTGTGTGAGGCGCGTTGTGTGTGTCGGGAACAGAGGCTGACTTTAGCTGCAGGTTTTAAAAAGAGAATTCAAGTGAGCCTGAAAAGAGGCTTATTGTTAGATATATATGATCATTATGTCTATAGATCTATCTTTATTCCATCTAAGAGTTTCTTTAATTAGATTTATTTTTATTATGACGGCTCCTCTGTAAACAGTAAATAATCAGGATACTTTTTTTTGTCCATTCTACCGAACGACTCATTCTGAGTTTGTTCTTAATAAACACAGAGACAAAGGAATTCATTCTTCTTTAATGAGGCTCTAAGAAAAGACGTTTCCTGTCTAATCTATATCACAGGTTGTTGTTTTTCTCTCCAGACGATGAAGGTTCAGGATCAGACGTCGGGAAGAAGTTCACCAAGTGCAGCACGTGTAAATACGGAGCCGAGTGTGACGAGGACTCGGAGGACGTGTGGTGAGTGAGGTCACCGGAGGTCCTGAGGGTCTCTGCTGGTGTTGAGCACCAGAGCCCGGCCCTGCACACATGCTGGCTCAGCCGGGTCCCCAGAAGCTTTTCATACGTCCACTGTGACGCCGTCAAGGAACTGAACCGACACGTGAAACAATATTTCACAGACGAGGAAGACGAGTAAACAGAACTCCCAACATCTGGTTTGAAATTAAACATCTGGAAGAGCTGAGGGTGAACCAGACCTGAATCTACAGAAACCAAATCCAACCAGAGACTTCAGTCAGGACACTCACATGCAGTACTCTGATTTCTCTGAGTACTCTGATTTCTCGGAGTACTCTGAGTACTCTGAAAATGAGGATCACAACCTGTAAACAAATGGTCTCTCAGCTGATTTCCGCAACTTGAATGAAATGATCAATGTTTTACTTCCTTTTGGGGAAATCAGGTTTCTAGAATTGTCCCTCCTGCTCCACTACGTAGACAAGATGGCGACTGGGGCACATTTTTTGTTGGTTAACCCCTTGTGGACGAATGTCGCGAATTTCCCTCAAACCCAATTCCGGCATTAATGCCGCTGAGGTGACGATTGTGCCTGATGGTGCAAATACTACACATACCAAGGAAGGTATTGGAAGAACTCTGCCGCCATCTTGTGGTCGCAGTGGAAAATCCATACTAGCGCCTTGGTACTGTGCAGCAAAGTTATTTTGAGGTATTAAGCTGTATTTGAAATACTGTCATGATGGAACAGCAATGATTGTACAGAAACATATGTTTTTATTCAATTTCAAGCAAAAGCAGCAATAATCTACATACCAGAGACTGGAAATTTGTTAAATTAAGGTTATGCCCCATTATGCCTAATGTCGCTAATTTGCCTCATACCTTAATTTGATATCTACTGTATATGCTATATTGAAATTAACAATCTCCACTTAATTTAGCATCTGTATGACAGCCAAAAACACAAAAAATATATTTTTTATATAATTGGAAATTAATTCAGGCAGTAAGAGGTTAATCTGTGACAGCTCCTGCTTTTCTGCTCCTGTGACACACTGTGAGAAGCTGCTCTGATGCCTGACTCCTCTCCTCAGGTGCATCTGTAACATCGACTGCAGCGGCCACAACGAGAACCCGGTGTGTGCCACCGACGGAAACTCCTACAACAACCCCTGTCTGGTCCGGGAGGCGTCGTGCATGAAGCAGGAGCAGATCGACGTCAAACACCTGGGCCGGTGCCCCGGTAAGACCGGGACACATGACTACACCTGGGGGGGGGGGGGTGATGAGGTCCGTGTGCAGGTTGAAGCTGCTCGGGGGGGGGAACAAAGATCACATGCCCGAAATGAAAGCATATATCTGTGATACTCCAGGGTCTATATGAACAGTCTCGGTGTCTATATTAAAGCCCAGTTGTGAGATTTCTGCAGAGGTGCAGTCAGCAGAACAGATTTACTGGGTCAGAGGAAGTGAAGATGAAACTCAATATAGATGAAAGATTTCACATCCACTTAAAAAAACAGTCAAACTTTAATATGTGTGAAATCAAACAGTTTTACATTTACTGTGGCACATTTTATTCTACTTAAAAGAAGCAGAGCCAAGTGAGAGGTTTTATTAGAGACGTGTACAGGTGTGATCTCCATCTGGCTTCTTTGATTATTAATACTTCTGAACAGAGCTGCTTAAAACACAAACAGAAATGTTCAGTATGTAATTGTAGATATTTTTATAAATGTGATAAAACCAACATTAATGAGTTTTGTCAAAGAAAGAGTTCAGTAAGCAGGAGGTTTTTATTTCTCTCTGAGACCAACCTCTTCTTCTTCTTCCTGAAAACACTTTGATTCCTGTGGATCAGTTTTCAGCCTTCACTGCTCGTGACCTCTGACCTCCAGTTTCCAGAGCAGGTATCGACCTCCTCAGATGAATCTACCTGCTGAATCCTCGATCGCTTCTTTATTGAGTCCAAATTGGAAAATCCCATCAGCCGGGCTTGTTGAGCTTCACAAAATGGCCGCTGTAACCTGGTTGAGATATGAAACAGGACCAGCTCCTCGTCAATAAACCGGCCTGTAACTGAAGCCTTTCATAGATCATAGAGTCTCAGCGGTTCAGACTCTCGGCCTCGTCTTCCTCTCGGCCTCATCTTCCTCTCTGCGTCGCCTGCCTCGTCTTCCTCTCGGCCTCGTCTTCCTAGTCTGCCTCATCTTCCTCTCGGCCTTGTCTTCCTCTCTGCCTCGTCTTCCCCTCGGCCTCGTCTTCCCCTCGGCCTCGTCTTCCTCTCGGCCTCGTCTTCCTCTCGGCCTCGTCTTCCTCTCTGCCTCGTCTTCCCCTCGGCCTCGTCTTCCCCTCGGCCTTGTCTTCCTAGTCTGCCTCATCTTCCTCTCGGCCTTGTCTTCCTCTCTGCCTCGTCTTCCCCTCGGCCTCGTCTTCCTCTCGGCCTCGTCTTCCTCTCTGCTGTCAATCAGCCTCATTATTGAAACGGTATCGGACAAATTATCATGTTAATCTTCGATGTTTCAATTTATCCACAAACCAATCGTGCGGTTTGTCTCATGGCGACTTCGATTCCATAAACCATGAATCCACTTCCTGTTTGATCCTGACGAACAGG